>NC_142053.1:89896312-90083812 GCF_982192425.1 Myodes glareolus | reverse complement strand
CGTACTTTAAAATGTCCCTACGAAGCCAGATACTGGATTTGCGTCACTAGTTACAGGGACTGAAGAATCTGGAACAGAAGTGTAGCTTTAACCCAGTAGTCTGAGGCCATCCAAGGTAAAGAGATCCTGTGGGGGGGAAGAAAAGAGAGAGCAGCGCAGGGGAAGACGGGGTAGGGGAGAGAAAAGGAAGAGAGCCCAGCAAGGGAGGCCAAGATTGTTTGCATATTGTTCATACCAAATATGATTTATTTCTTTGAACCAGAGGTTGTACTTGGCACAAGAGCTACACGAACCACCTGTAGTGAAAGACTAGTTTTTTTAAAAAAAAAAAAAATCCACCCAGGAGTGGTAGCACAGGCCTTTAATCGTAGAGCTCAGGAGGCAGAGGCAGACAGAGCTCTGTGAGTTTGAGGCCAGCCTGGACTACAGAGCGAGTTCCAGGCCATCCAGGAAGACATGAATAAGAATGGCTCCCACCGGGTCATCAGGAGTGGAGCTGTTTGAAAGGATTATAAGGAGTAGGAGGTGTGAACTTGTTGGAGAAGTGGGTCACTAGGGGGTGGGCTTTGAGATTCTAAAAGCACTTGAGAGACAGAGGAAGGTGGATCTCTGTGACTCAAACGCCAGCCTGGTCTACAGAGGGAGCTGTTCCAGGACAGCCAAGGTTACAAGGAAACCCTGTCTTGAAAAACAAAAACAAAAAGCCCATGCCAGGCCCAATCTTTCTCTCTCTCTCTCTCTCTCTCTCTCTCTCTCCCCCTAAGAATCTGGATGTAGTTTGTAGCTCTGAGCTACTTCTCTATCACCATGTCTGCCTGCATGCCACCATGCTTCCCGCCTGAAGCAAGTGTCTGAAACTGCAAGCAAGCCCCCAACTAAATTCTTCCTTTCAAAAGAGTTGCCATGGTCATGGTGTCTCTTCACAGCAAAAGAACACTGACTAAGACAGAAGTGGAACCAGGGAGAAGGGTATTACTGTGACAGGCCTGACCACACTGCTCCTTGGTGGAACGTGAACACTGGGACTTTGTATTAGAAACACAGATGAATGCAGTCAGTACTGCTTAAAGGGCCATCCTAGCAGGAGTGTGGAAGACAGTGGTGTTGAGAGCAATGTAGATTAGGATGACCCAGCTCAAGAGGTTTCAGAGGGGAAGAGTATTAGTTAAGTGACTTAGAGATCATTCTTGTCATATTCTGGCAGAAAATGTAGCTGCTGTTTGCCCTTGTCCTAAAACTCTGCCTGAGGATAAACGGAAGAGTTTTGGACTAATATCATTGGCCGAAGAGATTTCAAGACAGGCTAGCGTTGGCGGGGTCACATAGTTATTAGTGGTCACTCTCACGCAGGTCTACAATGAAAAGGAGCAAGCGGGACAAAAAAAAAAAACCCTCAAAATGTACAGTTTGCGGAGAAAAGGAGCACCAGGAAGTGTAATGGAACTCAGTCCAGTGCCTGAGGAGAGAAAAAGCATTTAATAAAAATCCTGCTGCTGGGGCTGGAGAGATGGCTCAGAGGTTAAGAGCATTGCCTGCTCTTCCAAAGGTCCTGAGTTCAATTCCTAGCAACCACATGGTGGCTCACAACCATCTGTAATGGGGTCTGGTGCCCCCTTCTGGCCTGCAGGCATACACACAGACAGAATATTGTATACATAATAAATAAACAAGCAAATAAATAAATATTTAAAAAAAAATCCTGCTGCTAAATGGAATAAAGGGAATGGTGACATCAGGGCAAGACCCCACTCACCTAAGAAAATCCCTTTTATTATATTATATTATATTATATTATATTATATTATATTATATTCCCTTTAAGCCTTAGTGAAAAGGAATTTAAGGAAAGTTTAATCAGTGAAGGAAGGCATCAAAACCAGAAAGCTGGTGAAGATGTAATCGAACTAGGGCCATGTTCCAGTCCCAGCAGGCAGCAGAACTTGGAGGGTTTGACCTTGTGGTTCTGGCTTTAGAGTGAAGACTAGAAGAAAAGGGCTATGGAATCTTCCCCAGGAACTAAGGGAAGTCACTGAGGTCCTGTGTGTGTCAGGGCTGCCCCCGCATGAAGGCCCAGAAAGGCCATTGCATGAAGCTGTGACAGTGAAGCCTGGATTGCTTTGGAGACCCCAAGGTGTTAGAGATGCCAGAGATATGGGATACCTGCCAAGGAGAGCTGCTAACAGGGAGTGGAACCAGCCCAAGAGGGAGAAGTGCACTGCAATTACCACAGCTGAAAGGAGTTGGAGGTCTGAAGAGCTCTTTGACATCAGACAAGGCGATGCAGAGTTTGGGGTTTGCACAAAAAACAAAAGCCAAAACAAAGCAAAACCCCAATCTACCATACACTATTTCTATAAACTAGAATAAAAATAAACCATTAGAAAAAATATCATTTAAGGTAATTTTAAAAATATTTATTTCATTTTTGTCTCTTGTCTAAATGTGTTTATGTATACTACATGTGTGTCTGGTGCCTGTGGAGGTCAGAATAAGTGGCAGATTCTCTAGAAATGGAGGTATGGATGCTTGTGAGATATCATGTACATGCTGGGAACTGAACCTGGGTCCCCTACAAGAACAAGCGCTCTTAACTGCTGAGCCATCTCTCCAGCCTCAAGATAAAATTATTTTTTGACCAGAATACAAATCTACTTTTTCCTTATTTGCTTTTCATTAGTTTAAATCCTTGAGAAGTACTATTTTTATAAAGTATTTTTTAAGATTTATTTATTTATTATGTATACAATGTTCTGCATATATGCCTTCAGGCAAGAAAAGGGCACCAGATCTCATTACAGGTTGTGAGCCACCATGTGTTTGCTGGGAATTGAACCCAGGGCCTCTGGAGAAACAGCCAGTGCTCTTATGAGCCATCTCCCCAACCCTTTATAAAGTATTTTTAATGATTCATTTATTTTTTTATGTACATTGATTGTTATTTTACTTGCATGTATGTCTGTATGGGAGTGTATGTATGTCTGTATGGGAGTGTCAGATTCCCTTGAACTGGAGTTACAGACAGTTCTAAGTCACCATGTGGGTGCTGGGAATTGAACCAAGGTTCTCTGGAAGAGCAACCAGTGCTCTTAACTGGTAATCTGTCTATCCAGCCTTGAGAGGTATTATTTTCAAATGGTATTAAAAAAAAATCAGGTTGCGATCTTACTATTCAAGATAGCGGCGCTGCGATCTTACTATTCAAGATAGCGGCATAAAATGTTCATCAAATGCTAGAAAACAGTATTGGGCCAGGCGGCACATGAATATAATACCACTCGAAGGAATCAGAGTTTGAGATCAGTGGGGAGATACAGTGATACCTCGTCTCAAAAATAAGTAAGTTTTAAAACACATTCCCTTTTATCTTGTCACGTTCTGCTAACAAGGAATCCACTGGCGGGCACACTACAGAAGCCACACAGGTGACAGCATGCCTTTGCACAGTGCCCAGCATAGCATAATATTTAACTAACTTACATAACGGCCCTTCACTTAACAACTTTGGCCCAATCAGGTCTTGAAAATTAAACCAGGTTTTAAAGAAAGACTCCTCCATCCCTGCACCTGATATGGTCAATACATATATGCTAAAATTAAGCCCAGCATGTAAAGCCAGGTGTGATGGCACATACCTTTCATCCCAGAAGGAGAGGCAAGTGGATGATGGATCTCCGTGAGTGGAAAGTTAGCCTGGTCTTACATATACATAGCGTTCCAGGACAGCTAAAGGCTACACTTAGCAGGTCAAAAAAACAAGGCTAAAATAAGTGATAATTTAACATTACATTTTAAGGCCAAAAAAAGTCACTAATTACAAGACATAAGAATTCTTAGTCAGAGAGTATCATATGGAAAAAATTTGGATGGTGCCCTGTCTTCAATGAACCACAAATGTTTTCTGCTTATTTATTTCTTTTAGCATCCAGACATCAAGCAAAAGAAATAAACACCCCCAAATTGAGAACAAAACAGGAAGAAGCAGCTGGCAGAACTGTGGAAAGTTTTGTAATTCTGGCAAAGGTGAGGCAAGCCAAGGACACAGCAGGAGTCTGACAGAGCAAAATTAAAATTCCAATGAAGTCTGAATTGTACATACAAGACTCCTAGGTGCCTGGCAACGGAGCGGTTTTCGATAGTACCACCATGTTAGGGGGAAATTCACATGAAAATCGAGAGAGAGAGAGAGAGAGAGAGAGAGAGAGAGAGAGAGAGAGAGAGAGCGAGCCCGATTCGGTCTGCCGAGGCCCTTGGAGATTTTACCAGGAGATAACTGGCTGGATAGAAAAACAAGGATTAGGAAGGCAAAGTCTCTGGAGCAGATCGCTGCACACTTGGATGCTCACACAGTCCTGGGCCACTGTAAACGTGCCTCTTGGAACGCAAAGGGTCCAGGTCTGGGCCTGAGGGTGGGTGTGTCCTTGTAGCCAGCTCCTACAGAGAGGCCCCAGGTAGCTGCTGCTCTGAGCAGCACGGGGTTCTGGGATCCTGTAGAGTTTGGTTTCTCTCCCACCCCACCAAGCTTGGAGTCTTGTCACTGATGAGTCACACACACTTACCTGCCAGCAGCTGCTGCTACAGAGATAATGGGGGCCTGGAAAGGACCAGAACCCTTTCCCTCATGTGGCCTGGGGCTGCTGAGCTGCCTCGCCGGTGCCACAGAGACCCAGGAATGTTGGGCCCAGCGCAAGGAGTCCACCACTCTTGTGATGAATACTTTGCCTAAGGCCAAACCCGGAGGAGCTGCAGCCTTCTGAGGCAGAGGGGAGCTGATGATGAAAGAGATGAGCGATGCAGAGAACACAGAGCCGGCACCAGCACAGATAGGGGCACTTATCGGTCCAGCTCAGAGCAGGCATGGTGCTTCACAAAGAAGAGCGCCCTGAGCTTCAGAAGGTGCTATCTCCAGAATGAAAGACTTAACATTCCAGGGAAACCGGACTGCCTATACGCAGCTACATTTGCTAACAATTTTTTTTATTACAAGGGGAAACCATCCTGTAAGGCAGCAGAAAAAGCTGCTTCTGGTGGACCTGCCTTGCCAATGTGCTTCTGTCCTGGAAATGCAATGCCTAAATGCACGTTAACGGTATCTGGATGTAAACCAGCATTAGGTAAAGTCATCAGGGTAGGGCTCCCATAAGAAGAGTTAGGATGGCTTCAGCTGACGACTGTTTATGCCTCATCCTGTGAGGCTCTCTACCATAGGATTGTACAGCAAGAAGGCCCTTACCAGATGCTAGCTAGCTTCATGGTCTTGAACTCCCACCTTCTAGAACTAGGAGCCAAACAACCTTTTGCTCTTTGTAAATTATCTACTTTCTGGTGTTTCATTATAAGAAAAGAAAACAGATTAAGACGACCCACAAAGGCAATTTCTAGTGACTGGCTTTTTTCCCCCCATGTGGGTCCTGTTCTGTTCTGTTTTATTTGTATATCTTGTGCTTTGTTGTTGACAACCGGATGTTTTAGAGATATTGGAGCAAATCTGGATGCTCACTCTCCTCTACCTCCCACGGCCCGCTGTTTGGTCATTGGACTGGCTTAGTTCAGTAAGTCTGAGATTCCTGCACAAGACAGAGCCCTTTGATGTCTTCCTCAGAGGCTACAACCCTGGACACACATCACAGTCTCCAGAAGCACCCACATTACAGCTAGGCTCCCTCTGACCTCATCCAGCTTGCCCTACCAGAAATGGTATCACCCCCAGCTGGTGGGCTCCGCTGATTTGTAGCTGATTGCTCTATTTTTGATACATCATGAAGCATAAACGCCACAATCCGAGCAGTCTCCTTTTCAGGAACAGTAATATTGACCAACTTTGAAGCTTGCTCCTATGCCAGGAGAGTTCTTTGCTGTCTCTCCTACGTTATCTCTTTTAACTTTCTAGAAGGTATATCATTTATTTCACTTGGCACTACAAACACCGCGGAGCTCCTGGCCCTCTTCTAACTGCTCACCGCCAAGATGGCCATCCTTTTCCCCTAATGACCATGCTTTGTTTCACAATGCAGGCCTCAAAGACCAAGTGGTAAAGTTTTTTGTTCTTTTGGGCAATCTCCTCTCAAGTTTTTTTGTTCTCTTGGGCTATCTCTCTCCTCTTGGGCAAGCTCTCTGAACTGGATGGAGGGCAGAGAAACAGTGGTCTGCCTCTTCCAGAGGGACACATTTGCTTTACAAGATGGGCCTTGAGAGGGCTGTCAGGTACTAGGCTTCCTGACTTGTCCCTCCTGGTGTGGAGTCCACCTCGAGAGCAGGCTAGAGTGGGAGTAGTCAGGGTTGAGTACCATTGTCTGCCAAGCACACAGTAGGACTTCTGTCCAAAGGTAGAGGAGGAAGGAAATGGCCTTCCATCCTTTGCCATTGCCTGAAATTCAGCTTCTGTAGAATCTACTTCCCTCTTCCTTCCTTTGTGCTGTCTTTCTTTTTAGACAAGGTGACAGGACCTCCCGTAGCCCAAGCTGGTTTCAAACTTTTACTGAGGATGACCTTAAACTTCTTATCCTCCTGCCTCCACTTCTTGAGCTTGAGTGCTACAATTACAAGGGTGTACCTCCACACCAAATTTCTTGGGCATCTTGTAAGAAGCTGAGTGAACTCTCCACCCCTTCTCTTAGTAGCGTATTCATCTTCTGTATTCCTCACGCTGGACAGCAGGTCTCTTTAACTTATTCCCCTTTTGATACTATTTTCCTGTTCTTTTATTGAACTGTGCACTCTGTCCTGAAATCAGAGATGACCTGCTTGAGTTTTTTGTTTCTGCTGTTTTGTGTTTTAAATTTCAGGCAGTAACATTTGCTCTGTTTTAGTTTCCTGGTGTGCCTTTCTCTGGGTTTTGACGCTTGTAATGTATCAGCCATCATTCTTGTAAAGTCCATGAGGGCTTCAACTCTTCCTTATTTCCTAAGCCCTAGTAACCATTGGTCTGTTTCATTCCCGCATTAGACTGAATGATGGCCCACAGAGATACCCGCACTCTACTATCAGAAACCTGGGAGAGTTGCCGTATATGGCAAAAGAACTTTACAGGATGTGATTCTATCAAGGACATTGAGGGAAAAAAAAAACCATCCGGTGCTATCTTTCCATGTAGGCCCTAAATGTAATGACACGAATCCTTAAAAATAAGATTGAGAAGGGGAAGGAGGA
Organism: Myodes glareolus; assembly: GCF_982192425.1. Taxonomy (NCBI): domain Eukaryota; kingdom Metazoa; phylum Chordata; class Mammalia; order Rodentia; family Cricetidae; genus Myodes; species Myodes glareolus. The sequence continues at coordinate 90,076,666 of NC_142053.1, read as the reverse complement.
AGTAAGATGTGAGGCTGGGTACCAGAGGGTCTTGTAAGGGGTGGAAGGGCTCAGCTAAGGAATGCAGAAGGCTTCAGAGTAGCATTCTGCTTCAGAGTAGCAAAGACAAGCCCCTGCCAATACCTTGCCTTAAGCCTAACAAAGCAGATCCTGGACTTCCACCCTCCAGAAGGGCAAGAGAACACATCTATGTTGTTAAACGTTGTTTGGTCTGTGGCGGGGCTTGGTTATGGAGCACTAGGTGATGAACACACATTCCTGCAGTGTCGCTCTTTCAAAATGGCACATAGAAGGAAACTTACAATTATTTTAACTCTCTTATGTCTGGCTTCTTACCCTGACAGACTGCATTTAAAATTTATCCATGTTACAGAGCATGGCAACTCATGCCTTTAATCCCAGCTCTCAGGAGGTAGAGGCAGATGGATCTCTGTGAGTTGGAGGCCAGCCTGATCTACAGAGTGCGTTCCAGGCCAACAAGACATGATTGTCCATAATTTTGCTGTTTTTATAAATGGTCTTGGTAAGTAGCTCAGGCTAGCTTTGAACTCATTATGTAGATCAGGTTGGCCCTGATTAGCCAGCCCTAGTCTCCCTAAAATTGGGGTTATAGGCATATGCTACCACACTTGGCATTGATTCTAATTTTTTATGAATAAAGTTGCTATAAATATTTGCATATGCATTTTGTGTCAGATAAATTTTCAGTTCACTTGGCTATTTAAGAAAACTCATAAGCTTTTAGACTGTGGAAACAAATTAAATATCATTACCAGAGAAACAGATTATTAAGTGAAACAAACAAAAAAGAATTACAGGCTTTTTAAGGCCAAAGTTACATTTCTAAAACAAGCCACAAGCTCTGCGTTCCAGACCTCTTTTCTGGAAATAAATTCAAAGATATTTAAGAGACCAAGAAATTATCCTATTGCTGTGGTCACAGTGCTTATTTTCATAACACAAAGAACACTGGCCTAAGGAACTGGCATCTTTTAGCAATCCTGCTCTTTGACCCAAAAGGAGATAGCACCTATCCCCCCAGGCAGCTCCTTGCAATGCAGCTCAGGTATAATAGCCCTGTCCTGGCTTCACATTCTTGGCATACCCTAAAAAGAAAAACAGGGGCAGTCCAGCTCACACAGGATTGCATCTCCCAACCATATGCCCTGAGAGAAACTAGGCTGTCTCCCCTTCTACGCGAAGCAGATAAGATGTACTCTGCCTAATGATTTACCCCAGGAGTATCTCCCTCCTCCACTGCCCTGCAGGGTCTCGAATGCAGCTGCTGTGATCTTTTGATGGTTGGTAGGTCTGTACCCTTCTCTGGTGGCTGCTCATGGGGAACTTCCAGAAAGCCATAAATGTGGATAAAAGGAGAAATAGTCTAGTAGCCTCAAGTGCAACGGGCATCAGAACTACCTACCTCTTCATGCCCCACAGCTGACTTGTGCTTTCTACCCACCCTGGGAACCAAATCGACACAACGCAATCACACGGGGATGGAAAAGAGCTAGGCACACTCAGCCTAGCTCTTGCTGTTCATATTAAGAACCCTAACTCATCCTCCGTCCATTTTCCAGATCTTGGATCCATGCATGCCTTACAGAAGCTGGAGAGCAGGGAATCTTGTCCATCCCAGCCCCTTTCTGTGACACAGAAGGGTAGAAAGTGTCTGGAAGGGTCGGGAAAGATATTCAGCACAGCCCATAAATGGCATTGATGTCATTGGTGTGGTTTTTCAAAAGCATTAAGCCATTCTTGGGAAAGTTCCAAACAAAACACCGCTCCACACTCCTTTCAATTTACATAGTAGTTCCATTCCTGGAAAATTCCGTGTACATTCAAGCCATACAAAAACTACTTTGAGTTATGCTTGCTTCAGCAGCAATACACTACAACTGGGGTTATACAGAGAAGCACCCTACGGCCCCATTCTAGAATGACGTGGAGCTTTGTGAGCGGACTCCCTAGTTTTCTTTAACGCAATTTTAGAGATGGAAAACAAGGGCTTTGGAACGATAATTACAGGTAGGCCTTTAAAATACATGCGTGTCGGGGGAGTATTTGGAAAGCAAGTAAGACGGAGAAAAAAAATCTTTAAGAATGTCACATGCAGTCCGAAACGTGACATTCTTGGCTCCTGCCCACAGCTCATTAGGAGACCCTCGTCAGTAGATTCCTGTTAATCACTATAATTACCAAAATGTTTCCCACGTTTTGGAAGCATACCTTTGGGGAATGCAGCTCCCAGTAATCTCCATTCTCCTAAGGTAAAATATTCAACATGGCAGAATATCAGTATGAAATTTTACATATTTAGTGTCTGGGGCCACACTGAATGGAAGAAATGACTTCTCCATTTCTGAGTCCACATTCAATCCAGCATACAGAAGAAATTTCTGACCCCCCAAAATTTCCTGTCTTTTGTTTGTGTGTTTGTTTAAATGTATAACTCTGAGTCAGAATTTTCTGATTTAGTACAAAAAAAGAAAACGCTGACTAAATGGGACAATTATACTTTACACTGAGCTAAAAAACATTAATAATTACCCACACTTCACATCACTTGAAAAATATAATATTTAACTATAATTTTTTTTCCGTTTGAGATAAGCGTCACTACATAGCCCTGGCTGGGCTGGGACACGCTATGTAGATCAGGCTGGCTTTGAATCACAGATCTGTCTACCTTTGCTTCCCAAGTACTGGAATTAAAGGCCTGTGCCACCAGACCTGGCAAATTCCCTTTGTTATCACTGAGAAACCTCCATTGTGTGTTTATGCCGCCTTTTCTTTATTCATTCATCTGCTGATAGGCGTGGAGGCTGATTCCTACCCCAGAACTCACTGTGTCGCCCAGACTGGCCTCAAACTCACAGCAATCCTCTTGCCTTTGCCTCCCAAAAACTGGGCTTACAGGTATGAGCCAGTCAGCCCTTGCTTTTTTTTTTTTTTTTGGTCTCTCATTGTCCTCAAACTCTTTTTGTTTGTTTGTTTTTCAAGACAGGGTTTGTCTGTTGCTTTGGAGCCTGTCCTGGAACTCGTTTTATAGACCAGGCTGGACTCAAACTCACAGAGATCCACCTGCCCCTGCCTCCCAAATGCTGGGATTAAAGGCATGCGCCACTCCCGCCGGCTCAGCCTCAGATTCTTAGTTCAACTGCCTGTTCCCTGAGTTCTAGGAGTGCACACGTGCACTACCACACCAAGTTCCTCATTATACAACAGCTAATCAGCATGTCTGAATCCAATGACCAACGTGAAAATTATCATTATCCTAATAATTTCATTAAGGTGTATGAGGGACAGGGGCTGGAGAGATGGTTCAGCAACTAAAGAGTGTTTGCTGCCCTTCCAGAGAACTGGGGCTGGCTTCCCAAGACTCGCGTGACAATTCACAACTGCCTTTCACTGCAGTTCCAGGGGATCCTAGGGCCTCTTCTGAAGTTTGGGCGCCTGCATGCACGTGGTCTGTGTGCATGCAGCCCCACACCCACACATGAAGCTTTTTTAAAACTTTAAAAATATTTGTTGTGTTTTGCTAAATCCACCATCCTTTCCACATTTATTAGTTGGATTTCACCTGAGTACAACTTCTCCCTTTTGTCTAGTGATAGTTAGTTGACAATATATATATATATATATATATATATAACATTTTGGAAAGGCTGGATAAAAAGCTTAATTTTGCATTATTAATGACCACTTTCCACAGTAAATAATTAACTTAATTTTTACAAGCTCTTATCTGCTTTATTAGTCCTATATTATTTTGATCTAAATCCTACATACAAACAGTTAACTTATTTAACTTTCTTAATTTTCCTTTTTTTTAAGTTAACCTTTTTTTTTTTTTTTTTTTTGAGTCAGGGTCTCTCTATATAGTTCTGGCTGTCCTGGAACTCACTGTGTAGACCAGACTGGCTTTGGGCTTAAAGGCCTGAGCCACCATACCTGACTTTTTAAGATTAATTAACTTTTTAAGATTTATTTGTTTATGTTGTGTCCATGAGTGTTTTGCCCTCAGGTTTGTATGTATACCGTGCGCATGCCTGGTGCCTTTGGAGGTCAGAAGAGGGTGTCAGATCCTCTGGGACTGGAGCCACAGACAGTTCTGAGCTGCCATTTGAGTTCTGGGAACTGAACCAGGGTCCTCCGAAGAGCAGCCAGTGTTCTTTAACTGCTGAGCCAATTTTCTAGCCCCGTCAGCAGTTAAACTTAATCTATTTCTTTTAACAAGCTTATTTACTGTGACGGTGAGCACATGCTGCCTGTGTGTGTGGGTTCGGGCATGCCTCCCTGAGCATGCGGCAGTCAAAGGACAGCTCTGTAGACTTGCTTCTCTGTCCACATGGATTCCAGGGACAGACAGCACTCAGGCTGGCAGGCTTGCATGGCAAGCACTTACACTGAGCCATCTCCCCGGCCCCAATATCTTCTTTAGATACTCACAAATTTTTTCAGACTTTCCCTAAGTTGAACATCATTATTAGGCCATGAATTTTCATGTAAATTCAATCTGTCTCATTTCACTGCCACCATTAGCCTTTATATGCTATAAATATCATGACTCTGTCCAATGAAACACGACCCTGTTCATCCTTGAGAACATTACTGATTCTGTTCTCTCTCTTTCTCTCTCTCTCTGTCTATCTCTCTCTCTCTCTCTCTCTCTCTCTCTCTCTCTCTCTCTCTCTCTCTCTCTCTCTCTGCAGGCCTCAAATTCAGTGATCTGCCAGAGCTCTGCCTCCCGAGTTCTGGGATTAAAGGCATGCGCCACCATGTCTGGCTTCAACATTACTGATTTCCAACACCATAAAATTACCCCTGGCTCTGAGCGTGCTTTCCTGGCTCCTTATCTGGAACAAGCCATTTCTGCAGAGATGACCCAGCTCCCTCTTAATGAGGAACGAGTTAAAAGACAACAACCCGAGCACTGGCGACACTCATTACGAAGCTGGAAAACCCATACGTATTTGCGGCAGACGAACTCTACAGCTGCCCCCATAATCCCTGCCTCCAAGGCTCCTGCGCAAGCTGCTCCTCTTGAACCTAAGAGGAGGACCTCCCACACCATTGGTCTCTTTCATCTAACCAGTAGTATATAGCAGAGGTGATGGGACGTACAATATTGCTGTTGCTATTTTATTTTATTTTTGAGATAGGAGTTCACATGGCTCGGTGTAGCTGAGGATGACTCTGCGTTTTTAATCCTCCTGCTTCAACATCCAGAAAGTTAGGATTCCAGGAGTATACCAATACACCCGGTTTATGAGGTGCTGGAGATTGAACCCAGGCCGTCACGCATGCTAGGCGACACTCTATCAACTGTTCCCAGGCCTGGTTTTGGTTTTCATCTCTCCAGTGGTAGGATTATGTGTGCGCCATCGCAGCTTCTGTTATTTTTTCTACATTTTTGTGTGTGTGTTTGTGGGTGTGCACACCCTGGTGTGTGCGTGTGAAAGTCACAGGACAACTTGTGGGAATTGGCTTTCTCCTTTTCCCCTGCCACGTGGGTTCCAGAATTGAACTCAGGTCACCGTGTCTTTTTTTCCCCCCTAGGCTGGCCTCACATTCTTGGCAATACTCCTGCCTCAGCTGGACATACACATGATTATACTATGTTTATAACGATTACAAGATGGTATGTCCCTCTTGTAGGGAGACTTCCTCCCTTGCTGACTTTGCAGAAGCAGACTAACTATGAAGAAGGCCATGTGGCAAGGAACTGGGGGCAGTTTCTGGCTCACAGGACACAAGAAACTGAGGCTAAACGTGCCAGTTTGTGTTTGGAAACAAACCACAGCCCAATGCAACTGATTTTTCTGGGTTTTTTGTTTTTTTGCTTGTTTGTTTGTTTGGTGGGGAATTGGGAGTCGGACTTTGAAGCTAGGGCTTCAGGTACACTAAGCACACATTCACCCTTTCACCCTCTGTGCATTAAGATTTGTGAGACCCTAAAACAGACAGTGCAGACACTCCTTAACTCAGCATCCTGGCTCAAGCCATGTTCAGACTCCTGGCTCACAGGAAGCATGCAAAAGCCATGTGTCTCCAGCCTCTATGCTGTGGTAGAACTATTGAACAGGAACAGATAACTGATATAGTTCTAGCTAAAAAAAAATTAAGTTTGTTTCATTTTTGAAATGTGTTGGAGTGTTTAGCCTGCATATATGCCTGTGGCCAGACACTTGAGTGCTTGGTGTGTGGGGGTCAGATAAAGGTATGAGATCCTCGGGATCAGATAAAGGTATGAGATCCTCGGGAACTGGAGCTCCCGTATGGTTTTGGGAAGCAAACCTGGGTGGGTCCTCTGCAAGACTAATGAGTACGCTTAACTGTTGAGCCAACTCTCCAGCCGTGTTTTTCTCAGCCATGTGCTTACAGAAATGTTTTCAATTCCATCTCACCATATGGTGTTTCCCTTAATTTCTTAGATTTTTATCCTACTGAGACTCCTCCTTGGAAGAGCACAACTCAAATTGTGAACAACAACAGCAATGAAAATAAAGGCTCTTTCCCCTCGTGTTGCCCCCTCCCCCTCCCCAGAGGAACCGATTATTCATTATTTCTAAATCTTAATTTTGCTTATTTTCAGTCATCTATGTCTGTGAAAGCACTCTGCAATGCGGTAGCCCGAATTCCCTTCAACTGTTAACAAAAGTTGAATATCCCCTGTTAATGTAGCATTATGTGGCTTAAAATATTTCTTTTTTCTTTTACTTTTCAAGCAAGGTTTCTCTGTGTAGATCAGGCTGTCCTGGAGCTCAGAGATCTGCCTCCCAAGCAGTGGGATTAAAAGATTTTTTTTCATACATTAGTTTCTCTAATAAATTTTGGAATAATGTTCAACTCACAGAAATGCGGTGGAGGCAAAATTATCATACAAATCATTTGCTTGCCAGCAAGGACTTATTCCCCCAAACAAGGCACCTGAATGCTTTTGAAATGACTTTTCGAAAAAAAAAAAAAAGTGAAGGGCCTACCGGATGATCCAGTAGATAAAAGTGCTTGCTGCTGCCAAGCCTGTCACCTGAACTGGGTCCCCAGAACCCACGTGCTGGAAGGAGAGCACTGAGCCCGCCAGTTGTCCTCATGCTGAAGCACACGGGTGCCCACACCTCTCCCCAAGGAACAAATACATGTAAAAAAAAGAGGAAGAAACACAACTTACAGCTTAATGCTTCCGCTCAAAAATCAGATATTTTAGGGCTAGGCATGGCCTTGCACACCTTTGATCCCAGCCCTCAAGAGGCAAAGGCAGAAAGATCTCTGCGAATGCAAAGCCAGCCTGCTCTACAGAGTTGAGTTCCAGAACAGCCCGGGCTACATGGAGAGCCCCTGTCTCAGACAAACAAAAATTAGATAATTTAAAATGTTCATTTGGAACGTTGTGAGGTTGATTGAAAAATTACTCAGATTCATTTTAGATAATCTATTTCAAGTACGTCATTTAGCAGGAGGCATTATAGGATAACACAGCCCGACAAAAAAGCATTTCCCAAAAGTGATAACTCTAGTAGCAATTTCTCTATTGAACTGACAACAAGCATCATGAAATACCTCCTAACTACCCTGCACAGGGTCGCTACGTACTTCTGTAATGGATTTCTCATAGAAAGAAAGTAGCTAGGCTAGCTTTACAGAACCTTCAGAAACAAACAAACAAACAAAAAAGCCTAGAAATGAACTAAGTGAAAAACTTGCTACGGCTTCACGTGTTCCTTAAGCCTCTCTGTTCTAGGACATGAAACTGTTTTGTCTGAATTAATAGTGTGCAGGAAAGGCTAAGGGAACCTGGAGGGAAGCTTTCATTTATTGTTCTTTTGCTAGGCCTAGTACAGAACCTGGTATTTTAATTCAATTAACGTTAAACAAACAAGGGGATAATTAAAAAGAAGGGAGGAAGGGAAAGAGAAAGAAAGGAAGGGCAAATGAGTCAATGAGATGGCCCTCCGTGCCTTTGTTAGGATAAAATATATTCGAATATCAGAAAAGGGGGGTTGGGGACACCCCTTTTTCAGTGGACAAAAGCACTTGCTGCACTAGCATGAGGAGCTGAGTTTGAACTCCCAGGACCTGTAACCCCAGTGCTGTGCTGGGTGGAGGCAGGAGAATTGCAGGAGTTTGCTGTTGGCCCGCCAGTCTAACTGGATCAATACTCCAAGTCAAGCGAGAGACCAACTCAAAAACTAAGATGGAAGCCGGGCAGCATGCTGGAGTCTTTAATTCCAGCACTTAGAGGGCAGGGGTAGGGGTCGGATCGCTGTGAATTCCAGGCCAGCCTGGTCTACCTAATGAGTTCCAGGAAACCAAGGCCACATATTGAGACCTTCACTCAAAAGACTGATAGCAGGAAGGGCCCCTACCTGCTGATCTCTAGCCTCCACGTGGTCATGCACAGAAGACACACCTGCACACATATGAATACACCAGGCGTGCGTGTGCCACACATATGTGCACACAAAAGTAATTATTCAAAATAATTTAAATATCTGAAAAGGAATAACGAAACACAAAGGAATGAAACAGGCATTCAGAACCTTGGTGAAGGCCACAGAGTTTTCCAAGAATCGATAAAAGAAGCGGGCATTACTAGGACAGACGGCCACGGGTGAAGATCCTGTGTGCATCCTGTATTTTAAAACTTCACAATCTATATTTTGTCTATAAAAACGAGATTAGCCAGGCCTTTGAATTTAGGAGAAACCAGAGATCTGCAGCCCAAATTTCACAGACCACAGTCTCTGTCCAAAAGCAACCTCAGGGTAAAGGGACAGTAATTGAGCCCTTCGCCATGTCACACTTCTGCTATCTCAGCACTGTCTGAGTGGGGGGGGGGGGAGAATCCTGCGTTCCAGGCCAGCATGGAGTGCACTGCAAGACCCTGTCTGGAGAGAGAAACAGAAAAAGAGAAAGACACATACACAGAGAGATAGGGGACACAGACAAAGGAAGGATTTTCTCCCAAGAATACTATGGTGATATTGCCCTCCGCGGACCATTTTTAAAGCTTGTATGTGTTTGTTTGTTTAACACAATAAAACAAAACTGCAAAACATCAATGCTAAGAGAATCTTTAAAACCACAAGAAGCTGAGCGTGATGGCCCATAGCTTTAATTTCCAGCACGTGGGAGGCAGAGGCCCCGCCTGACTTGGAACGTGCCGTGCAGACCAAGCAGGCCTTGAACTCACAGAGACTCACTTGCCTCTTACTCAATAAATAAATAAATAAATAAATAAAATTTTAAAAACCCACAATGAACAAATAATCCCACGGGTGATAAACGTTCTTACCGCTAAGAAATAAAAGTTAGATCATTAGCAGCCAACCATTGGGAAGAGCGCTGAACATTTCAAAACGAAAAGAAGTTATTCGCCTCCAAGGGTTGTATACCTAGGTAAACACACTTTTCAGAGTCAAGGCAAAATTTACAAGCATGCAAAGACACAGTCTACCGTTTCCCGACTCAAAAAAGAAACATAATGATTTCTGGTATCAACCAAGACAGGAATAAATCCACAATAATCGCTCTTACCTGCTTCTAGCAACCGACATCTCTGTAGAAAAGAAAAAGAATTACCTGAGGTTTCGGAGAAGCAAGCCAGAAGAGGCCGATCTGGAGGAGAGATCAGGCGTTCTTCAGGCTCCGTTCCTCAGGCTCGGTCCGCGCCTCAGAGTCTGCTGAGCGAGAGGGCTGTGAGTAGATAAAGGCTCTAGCCACGCCCCTCTGGACCCAGGGCTTGATCCCCGGAACTCCGGGATGAAGAAAACTGGCTCCACGAAGTTGGCCTCTGACCTCCACATAAGCGCTCTGACGTGCAAAACTGCACAAACAAATTTAAAAAAAAAAAACTTGAAAAACTAGGCGTGTTGGCGCATACCTTCTGTCCGAACACTCAGGCAGAGGCAGGCCGATCTTTTAAGAGTTTGAAGCCGGCCTGCTTTACATGGGGAGTTCCAGGACGGCGAGAAAAAAAATGCTCAAGACCCCTAAATTCAATCTCTAGAAAAACAAAGCAAAACAGAAAACTTGAAAAATTGACTTGCCTGTAATTCTAGAGCTTGAGAGACCGAAGCAGGAGGATCTGGAGTTCATGACTAGGCTCAGTTGCAAAGCAAATTCAAAGCCAGCCTGGATTACATGAAACCCTGTCTCAAACGGCAGAAATGGATAAGGAAAATAGATATTATATGTACATATTATATATAAATTTTTTCACCCATAAGGGAAAATGAAGTTATGACATTTGAGGGAAAAATTGGTGGACAAAGATAATCACATTAAGTAAATTTAGTCAGTCTCAAAAATATAAATATTATTTTTTCTCTCATTTGTAGTTCCTACACAAAATCATATATGTATAGATTAAATAGCAGTAGAAATGAGACTGTCTAGAAAGGCTGGAGGCATGGCTTAGAGGTTAAGAGGACTTTGCTGCTCTCGCCTGGAACCCAAGCCTTGTTCCTGGGCCCACATGGCAGGTTCCAGCCGTCCAGAACTCTCCTTCCTTTTCCTTCTCTCCTTCCTTCCTTTCTTCTTTTTTGAGACAGGTCTCTCTTTATATCCTTGACTGTCCTGGAACTCACTATGTAGAGCAAGCTGGCCTAGAACTCACAAAGATACACTTGTCTCTGCTTCCTGAGTGCTGGAATTAAAGATGTGTGCCACTACACCTGGCTACCACCCACAACTTCAGTTCCTGGGGATCAGAAACTCTCTTCAGGCCTCCATGGGCACCAGGCACATGCATGTAGTATACCTACATACTTGCACGCAAAACACTCATACGCATAAACTAGAAATAAGTAAATCTTTGGTTTGGTTTGGTTTGGTTTGGTTTGGTTTGGTTTGGTTTGGTTTTGGTTTTGGAGACAGGATCTCTTTCTATAACAGTCCTAGCTGTACTGGAACTCTCTTTGCAGACCAAGCTGGTCCTGAACTCACAGAGATTCTCCTGTCTCTCACTCCTGAGTGCTGCGATTAAAGGCATGTGCCACCACTGCCTGGCATAAATCTTTTTTTGTTGTTGTTAAGAAGAAATTTTCTTGAGAAAAAGAGGAGTAATGGGAAGGGGGAAGAAAAGAGGGAGAAGAGAATGTATTGGGGAAGATATTCTGAAATATAATGTGTATACATAAAATACTTTAATTTGCATTTTAGTTATTGAAGAGCACGTAGCACACTGCACAGTAGAGATCAGAGGTCAGAGTTCTGGAGATGCTTCTCTCCCTCCTCCTCTCCCTCCTCCGGATGGGTCCTGGGGATAGGTATCTGATTGTCAGGTTTGGCCGCTGGCGCTTTTAACTACCGAAACATCTCTCCAGACCAGGCAAAAGAATTCTTACCGGGCTAAATTACCTACGCCATCAACCCTGCTTTCTACTCCAACATTGAGCTGAGGAGCTGTAAGCTGTGAAAGAAGACAGACTCTGAGAAACCCCATCTTTAGGGCCTCTGAAAAGCGCACGACGTGAGCGCAAAGAGAGCTTGAGGAGGCAACTTTTTATCTTGTGTGAACACAGCGTGAATCCCAGGCTTACCTCTAAACTGGACAAACAGTCGTCAGCCTCAAAGCAACACCACAAAGACCTTGAGAGCTGAACTATGATATCACACGCCACCCAGACTAACCCCTGAGTAAACCGTAGATGAAGTAAACCCAAAGTAGTTGGGCAAAGGCGTTGGAAACAGAGCTGTTTGTGGAACAGCTGCGCACAGAAGATGAAACACAGCTTAAATCTGAGCCGAACCAGGCTGATAGCCTGGCTTCAAGAAGAAAAGGACCTTGAGAGTCACAGTGCAAAAATTCAAAATGTCCACAAGGCAGTACAAAGTTCTATGGCTGGCCTGGGGATAGAACTCGGTAGGAGAGCTCTTGCCTAGCATTTGAGAAGCCCCGGCTTCCATTCCTTGTACCACAAGCAAAAACAGAAGCAAAAGTTGGTGCATGAAGAGCCAAGAAAACACTAGTTTCTGAGAGAAAAGACATTCAGTAAATGTCAAAATCAAGATGACTCAGTCGTTGAGATTAACAATGACTTTTTCTTTTGAGATTTAGCTTATTTTGCGTACATGAATGCTTTGCCTGTATGTGTGTGTGTGCACCATGTGCTTGCCTGGTGCCCTCAGAGGGCAAAAGAGGATCTCCTGGAACTGGAGCTACTGATAGATTTGAGTTGCAACTTGGGTGCTGGGATTTGAACCTAGCTCCTCTTTAAGAGCAACACGTGCTTTAATTACTGAGCCATCCCTCCAGCCCCCTTTAACAATAACTTTAAAGCCATTATCATAATGCTGATCTGTGAGGTAAAGGTAAACAAATTTATTTTTATTTTATTTCTATTTTCCACTGCTTGGAACCAGCAGAACCAGAGCCATACAAACACAGCTTTAAATAAATGAAGATATAGGTCTTGGTAGAATATAACAAAATTATAGCCAGGCATGGTGGCACACGTCTTTCTTTTGTTTTTTGTTTGTTTGTTTGTTTGTTTGTTTGTTTAAAACAGGGTTTCTCTGTGTAGCTTTTAGAGCCTATCCTGAAATTCACTTTGTAGATCAGGCTAGCCTCAAACTCACAGAGATCCACCTGCCTCTGTCTCCCAAGTGTTGTGATTAAAGATGTGTACCACCACTGTCCAGCTGTGCCACCACTGTCCCACTGTGGCACACATCTTTAATCTCAGCACTAGGTAGGCATAGAAATTTTGAGACCAGTCTGATCTACATAGCAAGTTTTATGATAGTCAGGGGTACATAGTGAGGCTCTGTCTCATAAACAAACAAATAGACAAAAATAAATAAAAATAAATTCAAGGATGCTGGAGAGATGGCTTAAGGGTTAAGAACTGCTCTGGCTGCTCTTCCAGAGGACCCGGGTACAATTCCCAGCAACCACATGGTAGCTCACAACTGTCTGTAACTCCAGTTCCAGGAGATCTGGCACCTTTGCACCAATGCACATATATAATAAATAAATAAGTTAAATAAATTATTTTAAAATGAACATTCACTATTCAGGAGGCTGAAACAGGAAGTTCCAAAGTTTGAATAAGCTTGGGCTATGTACAGAGTTCTAGGCTGTATGTACAGAGTTCTCTGGGATACATGAGATCATGTCAAAGACAAAAGGAAAGGAGGAAGCTAGGAAAAAGCTAATGTTCTATAGTAATAATACAGTATATGAAATTTAAAAAATCACTAAGTGATCTCATAAACAAACACACAAATGGGGTGGTGGTGGCATATGTCTTTGATCCCAGCACTGAGGAGGCAGAGGCAGGCAGATCTCTGTGAGTTTGAGGCCAGCCTGCTCTACAAAGTGAGTTCTAGGACTGTCAAATCTACACAGAGAAAAATGTTTATTTGTTTTGAAAAATTAAAAGAAGAAAGAAAGGGATGGGGGTTCTGCATGGAAGTAGACCCAATAGAATATAATCATACAATATATAGGCAAGCCCCAAATCTGTAGAGTACAACCATAGTCTGGAAACCAGGAAAAAGTTGAGGCTGCAGGCTTGAGTCCAAAAGTCAGTCTGGAGGCAGAATTCCTTCTTCGTCAGGAAAGGTCAATCTTTACTCCCAAGGACCTTGGTGGGATGGGTGAGGTCCTCTTTCATTACAGAGGATAATCTACTTTACTCAAAGTCTACAGGCTTAAACATTAATCCAATCCAAAAATTAGACTCACAGCAACATCTACCCTAGTGTTTGAACAAACAAGAGATACCATAATCTATCCAAGTTAACCATTGGGCCAACAGAAAGGCCCAGTGATGAAAGGCATTTGTCGACACTAGCAACCTGAGTTCAATGCACATGGTAGAAAAAAGATCCAACTCATGAAAGCTTCTACATGTGTGCCATGGAATGTGTGTGCTCTTCCACAAATAAATAAACAAAATGTAATGCTAAGATTTACCATCAGAGAGAGCAGAGAATGAAGTCACTGAGTTTTAAGCTAGAGCAATAGAAATTCTGCAATCTGAAGAATGAAAAGAAAGAAAACTAAAAAAAAATTAACAGAACTTCAGAAACTTATGAAAATTTATCAAAAAGTCTAATATTTATGATAACACAGTCTCAGGAGAGCACACAGAACAGAAAAAAAAAATATTTGAAGAAATCATAATTGGTTGGGTGGTGGTGGCCCATGCCTTTAATTCTAGCACTTGGGAGGCAGAAGTAGGTTGATCTCAAGTTTGAGGCCAGACTGGTCTACAAAGCAAGTTTCAGGACAGCCAGGACTACACAGAGAAAACCAGACTTGAAAAAACAGAAAAGAATAATGAAAGAAAGAAATAACTGAAAACTTCCAAACTTGGAAGAAAGATGAATATCAAGGCTCATGATCAACAAACCCAAACCAGTGCAAACTCACTAAAAAGAAGAAAAAAAATAACTTTCTTGGTATAGGTTATTGTTATTCCTGGGTTCAAGAGAATTCTCCTGCCTCAGCCTTCCAAGTAGTCAAGGCCATAGGTGCATATCATCATTCAATATTTGAAAATATTTTGTTAATTCTTCTCAATCACATAGAAGGTATTTATTTTAAAAGATTACATATAAATGACAAACAGAATTTCAACACATTTCAAAGAATCAAGATTAAACAAGCCCCAAGCTTGGATAAAAAAAAAATAAAGGAATAGTATAAAAAGTAAATGTTTAGACCAGGCATGATGGTGCATGCCTGTCATCCCAGCACTCTGGAGACTGAGGCAGCAGGACCAGGAGTCCAAGGCCAGCCTGGGACATATGGGAATTTCCTGTATCAAATGAATAGTCAAAATAGTAATAATAATAAAGGTGTGTGATACTAAAATGCTACTAAATAAGTCATGGTTTCATCAGTAAGTCATGATTTAATAAATGATTCTTAGATAACACCAGAAGCAACAATGAAAAAGAGAATGAATAAATTCTTCGTCGGCATTTAAAACTTTGGTCACCAACAATGACATGCACAGGAAAGCCACGGGGAGGGAGACCATATCTACAAATCATAGATCTGATAAGAGCTTTGTACCTAGAATAAATAAAAAACTTGGAACAGCTGAAAATCCAATATAAACAAATGTCAAAGGATCTAGGGAGACAAGGCCTGTATTTCTCCCAGGAATGTACAAACAGCTAGCACACACACAAAAAATGTCCTGCATTGTTCGCCATTAGGAGAAGGCAAATCAAAATGGCAATGAGATGCCACTTTTTAGCCTATAGAATGACTAGATTTCTGTTTTTAAAATTTTAAAGATTTATTTACTTTTATGTGTATGGATGTTTCCCCTGCATGTATGTCTGTGAATGTCTGTGCACATCTGTGCACCAAATGTGTGCAGTACATGTGCAGTTCCCGTAGAGGCCCAAAGAAGGCATCAGATCCCGGAGAATTGATGTTACAGACAATTGTGAACTGCCATGTGCTGGAAATCAAAACCGGATCTTCTCCAAGAACAGCCAGTGCTCTTAAATGTTGAGTCATCTTTCCAGCCCCCAAAAGGCTAGAATTTAAAATCTTCAACAATAACTCCGATTTATTGTAAGAATGAAAAATGGAACAAACCACTTTGGAGAAGAGATTGGTAATTTCTTACCAAATTAAATACATGCTTACTGTATTTTCCCCCAAATGAACTAAAAACAGGTCAACATATAAACTTGTATGTGAACGTTCATAGCATATTCGTCCATAATTGCCAAACTGAGCCAGGAATAATGGCACATCCCTGTAAGTCCAGCACTTGGGGAGTAGAGAAAGGAGGATCGGAAGTTAGTTAGGGCTATCCTTGTCTACATAGTGAGTTCTGGGCCACCCTGGACTACATGAAGACCAAACGATAGATTATAGTAAATCAAACAAGAATAGAACAAAATAAAAGTTAATATATGTTTCTATCTCAACTGAAATTCAAATATTGCAAAAATATTCTCAAATATATTTTGCTGTTTTGTTTTGTTGCTGTTTTGGTGCGGTTTCAATGGTTGCTGGTGTTTACATTCTGTAGCTCAGACTGTCCTTGAAGTTTCTATGTAAAACGAGCTGTCCTGTGGCAATCTTCCTGACTCTGCCTCCCAAGTGCTGCATGGCTCAGTGAGTAAAAATGCTCACCATGAAGCTTGATGACCTCCGTTTAATCCCTGGCATCCACATGCTAGAAGGAGAGTGCTGATTGTCACAAGTTGTCCTTTGACTTACACTAACTCATGCTGTGGTCCTCACAAACACATTACACACAGATTAATAAATCAAATGTAAAAAGAAAATATTTAAAATTGTGTGTGTGTATACATATATATACATATAGATGTATATATATATATATATATTAAGAAAGGCATTAAATTCATGGAACAGAATTAAGAGTTCAGAAATAAACCCTTATATTTTGTGGTCAACGGATTTTGAAAAAGATTCTAAGATCATTCAATGGGGAAAAATAGTCTAGTCTCTTCTATAAATGGTGCTGAGACAACCAGATACACACGCAAAAGTATGAAGTTTGATCTTTCTCATACAACACACAAAACGACCTCAGAGTTGATCACGGTCCTGAATGTTAAGAGGTAAAACTATAAAACTCGTAGAGGAGAACAGGAGCAAGCCTTCACGGTCTTAGTTAGGTTTGGCAATGGATTCTTAGATGAACTACCAGAAGTACCTCCAACAAAACAAAAAATAACTGGGCTTCATCAAAATTACACATTTAAAGCTGTTACTGACAGCACCATCTGAGATCAGATTTCTAGCCACAGAACACTAAGAATAAACTTCTGTTGTTTAAGGCACCCAATTGGTGGTTTATTATGACTACTTCTAAAGACTAATGCACATACTAAAACATTCAACAACATGAATAGTTGAACTTTGAAAAAAAATCACATTAAATGAAAGAAGTCTATATATCATATGGCTCCTTGTATGTAAATGTCTAGAAGAAGCAAATGCATGAAGAACAAAAACTGGTTTAGTCCTTGCCAGGGCCTGGGTAGTGATGGGTTGGGAATGGCTGCCTAATGAATATGAACTTTCACATTTTGGAATTAGACAGTAGGGCTAGGGATGGAGCTCAGTTGGGAAGTAGAGCACGCAGGAAGCCCTGAGTTCAATTTCCAAGTGCCACATAAACCCGGACATGGTGGTACACATCTGTAATCCCAACACTCAGAAAGGGAACACAGGAAGATCAGGAGCCCAAGGCCATTCTTTGGTATTTGAGATCCAGTCTCACAACGTTGGGGGAGTCTGGGAGTGGTAATAGCGCAACTTTGTAAGTATACATCGAACCACCGAATTACACATTTTAAACGTGTCAATTTCATGCCGGGTGAGTTGTATATAAAATAATGATATCTTAAAAATTCATATAAAAGGGAAAATGAAAAACAGTCCAAGAATTTGGGGTCAGAGATGCCTGTCTAGTGTGGAAGGCTAGGTGCTGGGTTTGATCTCCAGCAAAGTGAAAGGGGTAGCAAGCCAGCCACGTCAGGGGCCTGTAAGAACAGAAGAGCAGAAAACAAAATTTTTAAGTCAGGTGTGGTGGTGCATACTTGCAGTCCCAGTACTTAGGAGGCCGAAGCAGAAAGATTACCATACTTTCAAGGCCACCCTGGGCTACACAGTAAATTCCAACCAGCATGGCCTACAAAGTTAAGCTCTGTTTCAAGAAACAAACAAAACAAGTCAGGTATAGTTGTGCATGCCTTTAATTCCAGCACTCAGGAGACAGGAGGACTTCTGTGAGTTCCAGGACAGCCAGGGCTGCACAATGAAACCCTGTCTAAAAATAATAATGATAATAATAATAATAACAGTCTCTCATTATAAGAATTAACAAGGTCAGTCAGTATTAATCAAAAATCTTCCCAGACTTTCAAAGGGAAGATGATCTCTCTATATTGTACAATACATTTTTGAAAACAAAAGTAGAGGTTCACAGAATCAACTAAACAATATTTGAAGGGGTTTGCAAAGACTGAACGGACAATCAGAGCCTGGATGGGTCTTCACTTGGTCCTCGAGATATATTTTGTAGTTGTTTAGCTTAGAGTTTTTGTGGGACACCTAAAAATGGGAATGGAGGTGTCTGACTCGTTTGCCTCGCCTTGGGACCCTTTTAGCTTACATAGTCCAGCCTTGATAAGAGATTTTGTGCCTAGTCTTATTGTATCTTGATATGCCTAGTTCAGTTGATATCCCTAGAAGGCCTGTTCTCTTCTGAAAGGAAATGGAGGAACAGTGGATCTCAGGAAGAGGGAAGATAGGAGATGGCTGGGAGGAATGGAAGGAGGGTAACTGTGGTTGGGATGCATTATATGAGAAAATAATCTATTTCAATAAGTAAATAAATTTAAAAGATTTAAACTACATAAAGTAGATAAGTAATTACATTAGTCCATTCTATAAGCTAGTGCTAATTTGGTATCAGACCCATAAAATATTTTTAAAATAATATTTAGACCAATACCATTTTTATTTTATTTTTATTTCATGTATATTGGTGTTGCCTACATGTGTGGTTGTGTGAGGGTGCTGGAACACCTAGAACTGGAGTTATAAACAAGTTGTGAGCTGCCATGTGGGTGCTGGGAATTGAACCCAGGTCCCCTGGAAGAAGAGTCAGAACAGTCAGTGCTCTTAACCACTGAGCCATCTCTCCAGTCCCCTAATATTTATTAAGATGTATGTAAAACTTCTTGCTACATTTAATTATTTGGGGCTGGGGTGGGTGTGTGTGGGTATATTTGCTACAGCTTGCATGTGGGGGTCAGAGGACAGATTTCAGGAGTAAGTTCTCAACTTCCACCACCAGGGATTGAACTCAGGTCATTAGGCTTGATAGCAAGTGTCTTTATGTACCTTGCTATCTTGCTGGCCCTAAAACTTCTAAATAAAATAATAACAAACTCGATTTTTGCAGTGTATTAAGAAAGTAATGTGGAGTGATCAAGTATGCTTTTATGAGTAACTGTGGTACTCTCAATGGCCCTGATAGGCTCATATATTTGAATGCTTAGTCCCCAGTTGGTGAACTGTTTGGGACTGGATTAGGAGGTGTGGCCTTGTTGGAGGATGTGTATCACTGGGGTGGGTTTCAAAAGATCGCAAAAGGCACAAGGTCTTGCTTTCTCTCTGCCTCTATCTTACAGATCAGATGTGAGCTCACAGCTGCTGCTACAGCGCCATGCCTGCATGCCTGTCTCTGCCATGTTCTCCTACACGATGGTCATGGAGTAACCCTCTGAAACTGCGAGCCACCCTCCCAACTGAATGCTTTTTCCTGTAAGACACCTCATTTGTAATGTTTCATCACAGCAATAGAACAGTAACCAAGACAGTAGTAACACATCACAAAGAATAGTAATCTATTTTATAGATTCATGTTGAAAACACAAGAGATCAAAAAAAAAAAATAGAAGAAAAGAAGCCGGGCAGTGGTGGCACACACCTTTAATCCCAGCACTCGGGAGGCAGAGGCAGGCGAATCTTTGTGAGTTCAAGACCAGCCTGGTCTACAAGAGCTAGTTCCAGGACAGGCTCCAAAGCTACAGAGAAACCCCGTCTATTAAAAAAAAAAAAAAAAAAGAAAGAAAGAAAGAAAGAAAGAAAGAAAGAAAGAAAGAAAGAAAATTAAGAGATAATAAATCCTCATTAATTTAAAACAATATACAAAGCTCCTTTCAGAGTATTAAAAACACTATGGAGTAGAGAGGCAACTTCCAAGGAGGATAGTAGTCAACTCCCCTCCTCCCCCAAAAAGTGACTATAAAGTTGGGCAAAAATTACCAAGACAACCATACAATGATCTGTGAAGTGTCCACGCAGGGAAGCTTCATGGGAGAACAATGGGAGACTGTGACAGTCCCCCGGAGACCTCTCCTGGATGCACTCCTCCTCCCCAGTTTATTACCATAGAAAGTCTGCTGTGCTTGGGTTACCTATGGGAACTGGCAGTTTTTCCATCCAATGTGGCACAAAGAATAAAAACTTAGAGACAGATATTGGGGTTCAAGCTGAAGATCAGGAAAGCAAAACAGCCAAGTTCCTAATGAAATCTTACCTCTACCAAGGCTGGGTGACTACAGACAGAGCTGAGCCTCTGTCTCCTCCTGTCTTATATTCCCCTTTAGTGCTGGGATTAAAGGTGTGACTCCCTAGTACTGGGATTAAGATGTGAGCCACCACCACCACCAGCTGGATCTGTGTCTGGGTTTTTATTATTTGCCCTACTGTCTACAAAGTGATTTCACTCCAATTGGAGCAGGAAGTGATGCCAATGCAAGCGCTATCAGAAAAGAAGTGACAGCTTAGGGAAAGGTAGAGATGGGAGGAGCAACATCTTTTCCAGCCCAGTGCTGATACAGTGACAGGAGCAATCATATTCCTGACTGAGCTGCATCAAGTAAAACAGACGTAAAGACAAGAAATACTTATAGAAATGTACAAACAGGTACATTTATTTCATGGGGATATAAGTGGTACTGTGTGAGGAAGATATAGTAGTCATAGACTGTATATACAGTTAAAAAGAACCTCAAACCATATGAAAAAATAATGAAAGACATCAAAGGGGCATTAATTAATTCAGAAACAATAGGCAAAGATATTCATAGCAACTAGCTGAGTGCGGTAGTGCACTTCTGTGAGCCCAGCACTTGAGAGACTGGAGAACTAGTTCAAGGCCTGCTTGGGCTACGTATTGAGATGTTGTCCTCCAACCCCAACCTTGTTTAAGAAATAATAAAGATAAAGGGGAAGAAGAGGAAGAGGAGGAGGGGGAAGAGGCAGAGGAAGAGAGGATGAGAAAAGAAAAAGAAGAAAAAGAAGAAAATTTAAATTGCATTATGTGGTAGTGTTACCATAATGATGGCCTCTGGGAGCTGCCCCATCCTAATCACTGGTGCCTATGAATATGGCACTTTGTACGACAAGTGGGATTTTATAGGCATGATGAAATGAAAGGTTTTCAGATAGCGAGATTATCGTGCACTATCTGGGTGGGTTCAGTGTAACCACAAAGTGAAAGAGTGAGGAAGGAGAGTGAGCATCAGTGTGACGGCAGAAGAGAAAGGCACAACCAGTTCTTTGCTGACTGAAGACAGAAAGGGACCCTGAGCCAAGGGATGAAGGCAGCCTGGAGAAAGCTGAAAAGACAAGGAAATGGCTACTGCCTGGATCAGTTCATCTTCTGTTATCCTAGCAACAAAATTCAGACTGGCTACTTTACAAAGAAGGGGCCTATTTAAATAGCTCACAGTTTTTGTAGCTGGAAGTCTGAACAACATGGTGCTGATTCTGGTGAGGGTCTTCCCTCCATGGTGTAAGACATCATGGTAGTAACAGAGAAGAGAGAGGGGGAAGGAGGGAGGGAGGGAAGGATATGATAAAATCTCATGTCAAGAAAAGAAGCTAGGGTAAAAAAGAACTAATTCAGGTTCCCACAAGTAATATAATTTAAACATTAATTTATTTATTTGTGTGTGTGTGTGTGTGTGTGTGTGTGTGTGTGTGTGTGTCTGTTTCGAGTCATACAAGTGAAGGACAGAGGACAACTTATAGAAGTTGGGTCCTTTCCTTCTCCTGTGTGGGTCCTAGGGATGGAACTCGGGCCATCAGGCTTGTGAATCTTTGTCACCTTAACCATCTCCCCAGCCCAAGATTTATTTTAAATCTCTTCTGAGACCAATAAACTTCCACAGGCTCCACTTCTAAGAGTTTCCCACACCACACCCCCAACATCACTGAGGACCAAGCTTCTAACGCAGGGACCTTTGCAAGACAACCTCAAACGATGTGCAGGAAGAGATGAGATTAAGGGGAGAGGCTATATCCAAAATATACCACTTCCTTAGAGTCACGAGAAAAAAATGCAGCCTTGCCAGTATCACCATCACCCAGTGAAAGCTGTTTCGGACTTTTGCCCTCCATGCCTGCACAACAGTACATTCCTGTTATTGTAAACAACTTCTTTTGTGGCAATTACTACAGCAACAATAAAGACTCACATAACTAGCAACGAACTCAGCCTAACTGACACTTTTAGAACATTCCATCCAATCACTTCAGAAGACACATTCTTTTCAGGCACACAGGGAACATTCTCTAGGATAAGCTATGGCATAGGCTGTAAAATAAGTCTCCATAAATTTAAAGGGACTGAAATCACATTGAGCCTTCTCGGACAACAACGCAATAATGGTAGACGTCAAAATGTCTCAATACATGGGAACAAATATGCTTCTAAATAATGACTAGATCAGAGAGGAAGGCCAAGGAAACGAAACCAAAATACAGCAAATTTTAATACATAAATATTATATAGCTACTTATATGAGGTGTCTAAGCCATTCAAATTCATAAAAACCACAAACTTTAATGAATATTAACATGAGGTCAGAGGAAATTATAAAGAGGAACTATTTAGCTGGGCATGGTGGCATAAACCACCTAAAACTCAAGAGACAAAGGCAGCGAGGATCCCTGAGAATTCAAGCCTAGCCTGGTCTATATAGCAAGTTTCAGGGAGCCAGGGCTACATAGTAAGATCAGTCTTAAAGCAATGAAATAAAATTAAAAAATTAAAAAGACTATTCAATGAAGGTTGCATTGAATTTTTTCCCTTGTTTATTTTGATATATTCCCACTCTGGCCTATAACTTATATAGACCAGGTTGACTTTGAATTCATGATTATCCTGCTGCCTCAGACTCTCTAGTGCTGGAATTAGAGGCATATGTCACTATACTCCACCTGTTTTTAAATTTTATCTGTCTGTCTGTCTGTCTGTCTGTCTGTCTATCCTCTTATTTATTTTGTGGTTCTGGTGACCCAACTTAGGACCTTACACATGTCAAGCAAAATAATGTTCTACCCCTGAGCTACATCAATTCTTGGTTGTTTAGACAGAGTCTTAACTATGTAGCCCAGGATAACCTCCAACTGGAGACCCTTCCTCCTTTCACCTTAGTCTACCTACCACTGGGATTATAGGTGTGTGTTAGCACACTCAGTTCTTTTTATCTATCTATCTATCATCTATCTATCTATTTTGGTGCTGGGGTTTCTCACATGCAGTAGGAAATTTTTCTATAAATGAGCAATATCCACAGTCTGAGTAAAGGGTTTTAAGCTAGCTCATTTCATACCTGGGAATCTGGTTCACAGAAATATGAACATTTATTACTACTGAACTATGCACTTGAAAATGGTTAAGATAAGCTGGGCGGTGGTGGTGCACACCTTTAGTCCTGGCACTCGGGAGGCAGAGGCAGGTAGATCTGTGAGTTCGAGGTCAGCTTGGTCTACAGAGTGAGTTCCAGGACAGCCAGGGTTACAACAACAACAACAAAGGTTAAGACGGGGCAGATAAAATGGTTTAATGGGTAAGGATATCTGCTGGCAAGCCTGCTGGCCTGCTGGCCTGCTGGCCTGAATTTCATCCACAGAACCCACGTGGTGGAAGGAGCGAACAGGTTCCTGCAGGTTGTCCTCTGGCTTCCATGTATGTCATGGTATTTGTGCTACCTACTCCCAACACACACCAAAAATAAATAAATGAAAAATGGTTTTGAAGACGTTAAGATAGTAAAATTCATTAATCTTTTTGTTTTTGGTTTGTTCGTTTGTTTTGTTTTTGTTTTTTTTTTAATTTTTTTAACTTTATTTTATGTGAATTGGTATGAAGGTGTCAGATAGATCCCCTGGAACTGGATTTTTAGACAGTTGTGAGCTGCATGTGGTTGCTGGGAATTGAACCCGGGTCCTCTGGAAGAACAGTCAGAGTTCTTAACCACTGAGCCATCTCTCCAGCCCCTGGTTTTGGTTTTTGAGACAGGGTTTCTTTGTAACAGCGCTGGCTGTCCTGGAATTCACTCTCTAGACCAGGCTGGCCTCGAACTCACAGAGATCCGTCTGCCTCTGCCTCCTGAGTGCTGGGATTAAAAGTGTGCGCCACCACCACCCGGCTTCACTCTGTTTTTTAAAAATCACAATTTAAAATGCAAAACTATTATTTGTTAGGGAAAAACTGGAAAGGAAAATAAATCACCTATTCCCAAAGACCGTATACAGAAGGAAAACAAGTGCACGAACTTCAGCAAGACCCAGCTAAAGCAGTGCTGAAAGGACAAAGACTCAGGGCATTTGCCTAGGCCTCCGACAGAAGAGTCGAGAAAAAGGAACATCAAACCCAAAAGAAGCAGAAAAAGAGCAGGGTGGTGGTGGCACACACCTTTAATCCTAGCACTCAGGAGGCAGAGACAGGCGGATCTCTGTGAGTTTTAGGCCAGCTCTGATCTACAAGAGCTAGTTCCAGGACAAGCTGCAAAGCTACAGAGAAACCCTGTCTCGAAAAGAGGAAGAAGAAGCAGAAAAAGAAATAATAAAGAGAACATCTAGACCTGAGACAACTTGCCACACAAGCATGAGGACCTGAGTTCAGATCTCCAGTTCTGTGTAAAAGCCATGTGAAGGTCCATGTCTGTAACACTAGTATTGGAGGCCCTAGATTTCCTGGTCTCCAGTCTGCTCAAAACAGACAAGCGGCAGGTTCAGTGAGAGACGCTGCCTCAGAAAACAAATAGCTGGGCGGTGGTGGCGCTTGGGAGGCAGAGGCAGGAGGATCTCTGTGAGTTCGAGGCCAGCCTGGTCTACAAGAGCTAGTTCCAGGATAGGCTCCAAAGCTACAGAGAAACCCTGTCTCGAAAAACCAAAAAAATAAAAAAAGAAAAGAAAAAGAAAAAAAGAACCACAAAAACTAAACAAATAGACAAGCAAACAAAACAAATAAAAAACCCGAAGAGTAGTTAATGAAGACACCAATGTGTTGGCTTCTGCTCATGCAGAGGACCTGCTCTACCCTCACACATGCCTTACACACAGACAGCACCAGAAATCACTGTGACCACAGGATGATAGAGAAGAATCAAGGACAGAAAAAAAACCATGAAATAAACCAGGGATATAGAGATTCTGAAGACTTCAATGGACAATAACAATTCAACGCACAAGAACTTGACAATTATGAAGTGCACTAATTGCTTTAAAAACACAAACTACTAGGGACTGGAGAGATGGTTCAGTGGGTAAGAGCACTTCCAGAGAAACCCGGTTCAATTCCCAGAACCCACATGACAGCTCACAGCTGTCTGTAACTCCAGTTCCAGGGGATCTGACACATTCACACCAATGCACATGGAATAAATTCAGATAGCCCACAAGCTACCACAAAGAACCCAACATGAAATACAAAGTTTGAATAGTTCTCTACTTTTTCAAAATAAATTGAAAGAAAAAAATTAAAGTTAATTTTGTTGTTCAGTTTTAGGAGACAATGTCTTCCTAAATTGTTCGGGTTTATCTTGAATGTGTTGTGTAGCCCAGGCAGTCCCTGAACTTTCAGTCCTCCTGCCTCAGCCTCCCAAGTAGCTGGGATTGCAGGTGAGAGCCACAATGCCTGGTTGGTCCCAAGTTTCTTAAGAAAACGGAATTTTCCTTTTCAGTGGTGCTCAGCATCCTAGGGCCTCACGAATCTTAGGCACAAACTCTAACACTGAACCACACACATCCCCCACCCACAGACACTGAATTCTTAAGCTTAAAAATGTCATGTGAAATGGTCCAGCCACTTTGGAAAAATAGTTTGGCAGTTTCTCAAATGTTATAATATATAATTACCTTGGCCCAGCAATTCCACTTCTAGGTATGTACCTAAAAGAATTGAAAGCAGGTGTTCAAACAAAGGCTTGAACAGAAATGTTCGTTGCACCACTATCTGCAAATGAAAACAACCCAGATGTCCATCAACAGATGAACAGATAAACAAAATATGGCATGCTATGCACGTACGGAAAGGAATGAAGTACTGCCACGGGATGCAACATGGATGAACTTTGAAAACAGTATGCTACGTGAAAGAAACCAGACACAGAGGACCACAAAATATGTGGCTCCATTTATGTGAGTTATCCAGAATTGGCAAATCCATATAAACAAAAAACAAGTGTTAGTGGTTGTCAGGGGCAGAGGGGAAGGGGAATGCGGAGTACGTACTTCATGGGTATAGGGTTTCCTTCAGGAGTGATGAAGATACTCTGGAATTAGATATCAGGAATGGTTGCCCAATGCCGTGAAAGCCCTTGATGCCACTTGTTCATTTTAAAAATGGCGAAAATGAGGTATATATTTCGTATGAAAGTAAAAAAATAAAATAAAATCAAACACTACAGGCTAGTTAGGTTCATTTCATGGATGCAAATCTGGTTCAATATTTAAAATCAGTGTAACCAATTACACTGATTAGCCGAAGAAGAAAGATCATAAAATCATTATCAGGTTTTTTTGGTTTTATTTTTATATGTATGAGTGTTTTGCCTGCATGTATGTCTGTGTACCACCTACAATCCTAGTGTCCATAGACAGAGGCCAGAAGACAGACTTGAGTTACAGAAGGTCCTGAACTGCCACTGGGGGCTGGAAATCAAACCCAGATCCTCTGGAAATGCAGTCTGTGGTTGCACCTGTGGAGCCGTCACTCCAGTCCTCAATTTGTTTTTGAGGAGGGGGTCTTTCGTAGCCCCAGGTTGGCCTTGCCCTCAGGATGTACTCGAGGCTTTCCTTGAACTCCTGACACTCCTGCCTCTGCCTCTCCAGTGCTGGAACTACAGGTATGTGCCACCAGGCACAAGAGCCTACCAACTGATTAAGGAAAAGCATCTATAATTCCAACCACCATTCCTGTTCAAATTTCGCAGAAGCTAGCCAGAGAGATGGCCCAGGGGTTGAGCTCACTGGCCGCTCTGCAGAGCTCCTAGATTCGTCTCCCAGCAAACATGATGGCTTACAACCTTGTGTAGTGCCAGCTTCAAGAGATTTGACACCCTCTTCTGGCTTTCACAGGCACCAGACACACATGCAGGCAAAACACTCGGGCGAAAAATAAAAATAAAACTTAGAAAAAAATTCTTCTTCATATTGATAAAGAAAAGCTACCAAAAATTATTTAGCTAACATACACACCAGTGAAAGGCAAGGCTGTTCCCTTTTGTCACCTTATTCAACACGGCACTGGAAATTCTAGCAAGTACGGCAAAATAGGGGATTTTTTAAATTGACCAGAAATTGACTATACTGTCCCTTGTTTTAGATGATATGATTCTCTCTATGAGATCTATAAAGGGGCTGGAAGGATATCTCAGCCATTTCCTGCTGTTCTAGGGAACCTGAGTTCAGTTTTCAGCACCCAATCGATTAAAAAAAAATTTAAAAAAAACCCTAAGTGCAAAAGTAATTAAATGAAGAAAGAAAAACTTTTTCAATAAAAGATATTGTAGCAATTCTGCACCATGAGCAAAATTACAACTCAACCTAACCTCACATCTCAGAGAAACTTAGTTGAAAACACATCCCAGTCTTACATGTAAAACACACAAACTTCAGGGAAACAAACAAATGGATGAACAGGAGGATCTGAGGCCAGACAAAGTATTCTTAGAGTTGACATCCAAAGTGTTATACCATGGAAGGACCCATTTGGAGGATGAAACGGTAAGCTACAAATGTGGGGGAAATATTTGCAAAGCACACATTAAACAAAGGGTAGGTATCTCAAAACTCAACAATACAAAAGCAAATAATGCAAGTACAAAATGAGGAAAAGTTATGAACCACTTTTGTCAAAAGAGATATATAGAAGGCAAATAAGCCCATGGAAAGGCATCTGATCCCATTAGCTGCTAGAGGGACCGTCACATACCTATTAGAATAGTTCAAATGAAAAGGGGTGGTGTCAATTCCTGGTAAGGATTCAGGAAAACAGGATGCATTGCTTAAGGGAATGCAAAACAGTGTATTCACTTTGTCTGAGAAACAAGATGATAGGTTTTTAAAACCTTAAACACGTGGGGCTGGAGAGATGGCTCAGATGTTAAGAGCACTGACTCCTCCTCCAGAGGACCAGGGTTCAATTCCTAGCACCCACATGGCAGCTCACGACTGTCTATAATTCCAGGTCCAGGGGGACCTTACACCCATGACAAAACAACAATGCACATAAAATATAAATAAGCCGTGTGGTAAGCCATGCGGTAAGCCATGCGGTAAGCCGTGCGGTGACCATTACATGCCTCAGGAGGCAGAGGCAGGCAGATCTCCTCTGTGAGTTTTAGGTCCTGGCTCTACAAGAGCTAGTTCAGGACAGCTAGGACCGTTACAGAGAAACCCTGTCTCAAAAAGACAAAATCAAAAAATAAAAATAAATTAAAAATAAATTTTAAAGAACCTATACATGTTAGATGTTACTATATGCCAGGAACACGAGGTTAATGTAATATCCCAAAATCAATTAGTAGGAGTTAGGAATGCTGTCTTGAAAAACGAA
The DNA here is from genome assembly GCF_982192425.1 of Myodes glareolus. Classification (NCBI taxonomy): domain Eukaryota; kingdom Metazoa; phylum Chordata; class Mammalia; order Rodentia; family Cricetidae; genus Myodes; species Myodes glareolus. The sequence goes on along the minus strand of NC_142053.1, from coordinate 90,048,284 downwards.
ACAAACGAAGAAAAAAAAAGTATCTGTGTGTTCTGGAGGCTCTGACTAGTGAACTAAATCAGTAGAGAAAAATGAAAAGCATCCAGATAGAAAGGGAATGGAGCTGCCTTTCCTTGCAGAAGACATGATCCTCTGGGATGAAAATCCCATTCCAGGATGGCCAAGCCTACAGAGATAAATTCTGTCTCCAAAACTCAAAAGCCAAAACAAAGAAAAATAAAGTCCAAGTAATGCACACATGTGAAAGAAACAAGGAAACAATCTCTACTCAGATCAATAAGCATATGTTTCAGGGACACAGGCTGAATAAGGTCAATATGCAAAAGTCAACTGTACTTTTATATACAATTCAAAAATGAAATTAAAAATAACATAAAATGGCTAGTTAGGAGTTAATTTAACAAAAGAAGTATAAGACATGTACACTGAAAATTGACAAAACATGAAAGAGAATGAAATACGGAAAGATTCCACACTTAGTCATTGGAATTCTCAAGAGTGTCAAGATGGTAATTTCCTCCAAACTAGTCTAGAAATGTATTACAATCCTCAACAAAATTCTAGCAGACTATTTTGGAGAAATTAGCAGGCTGGTACTGAAAGTATATGGAAATCAAGGCCTTAAAAAACAGTCGAAACAAGAACTTAGAATAGTCAAAACAGTCTTAAATATAAAAGAGTTGGGGATGTAGCTTAGAGTTAGGGCTCTTGCCTACCAGGTGTGAGATCCTGGGATCCATCCTTAGCACTGTCAAAACAAACCAAACAAAAACTATAAAATTTCTAGAAGAAAACACAGAAAATATCTGTGATCTTGAAATAGGCAACAAATTCTTAGCTATGACACTAAAAACACATTCTACAAGAAAAACATTCTGTACTTCATGAAAATGAAGTTTCTGGACTTTTAAAAAGAGGTAAGGCTAGGATTGCAGCTCAGTGGTAGAGTGTGCTTGGTGTGTGCTAGGTCTTGGGTTCAAATTCTAGCACCAAAAGAAAAAGCAAAGTCTGAGGGTGTAGGTAGAGTGCTTGCCCAGCAATGCATAGTTTGATCCCTTTCACACAAAGACACAAGACATGCACTCAGAGAGGGGGTGGTTAAAAACACTGAAGGATGGGCTAAATATTTTTTCCAATGAGGACAAACAACAGCAAAGGTCTGGGGATGTAACTCGGTGGTACACTGCTTGCTGAGCATGTCCGAGGCTCTGGCCCTGGGGTAGCTCAATCCCCAGCACCACAATTGGCTAAGTGTGATAACACAAACTCTTAATCTCAGCACTTAGGCAGCAGAAAGGTGGTGGATCTATGTGAGTTCAAGGCCATCCAGGTCTAAGTAGAGAGTTCTAGTCAAGCCAATTCTCGTCAAGAGACCTGTCACAAGTCAAAGCAAAAAACAAACAAACAAACAAACAAAAAACATGTATGGTAGTACAGGCCTGTAACTTTGAGGCTAGCCTGGGCTACATCAGTACATGTCTTTAAAAAATAAAAAGGAGGGCCAGACTGTAATGGTGCATGTCTTTAAAACCAGCACTTGGGAGACAGAGTCAGGCAGATCTCTGGGTTCGAGGCCAGTCTGGTCTACAGAGTGAGTTCCAGGACAGTCAGGGCTACACAGAAAACTTTGTCTGAGATCTCCTAAATAAATTTGGAGCTTGGGGACCATGGGAGAGGGTTGAAGGGGAGGAGGGAGTCAGATAGGGGAGCAGAGAAAAATGTAGAGCTCAATAAGAATCAATAAAAAAGGGGGTACTGTGTCTGGGAAAACCAATAAACAAATAAAAGGAGGAAAAGACAGGTTGAAAGACTGGAGATATGGTTCAGTGGTAGAGAATTTGCTTATCATGTGTGTGCCCTTTGATTCAATTCCCAGCAATGTACACGGGGAGGGGGCGCGTGCATGTAAAAAGATTTTACCAGTATGAAACACTATTAAGCACATAAAAGATGTTCACTAGTTAGGAAGATACTAACTGAAATGACAAACACTGCACACCCAGTAAAATAAACATGGAAAGGATAGTACAAAACATTAGAGAAGACTTGGGGAAACTGAGGCCCTTCTACATTGCTGATGGGAATATAGAATGGAGTAGCGACTTTCAAAACCAGTATAACAGTTTTCTTTTAAAAAGCGAACATAGACTTAGCATACAACCCAACATCACACTTCTAAGATCTGCTGTAGAGAATCTTATCATTACACACAGACCTACATGTGAATGTTTACAGCAGCATTATACTCACAGTAGGTAAAATACAAACAGTTCAAATGTCCATTAGTTGGCGAATGAATGGGCAGGGTGTGGCATATCTTTACAGTAGAATATTGTTCTGCAATGAAAAGGTTAAGATTGGCACTCACTACAATATACATGAATCTCAAAAATATTTGAAGGGAAAAAATGCAGATGTGGGCCAGCAAGACGGATCAGTGGGTAAAGGTATTTGCTGTCTAGCCTGATGACCTGAGTTTGATTCCCTAGACCCACATGGTGGAAGGAGAGAACCAGCTCCTGTAAGATGTCCTATGACCTCTACACACATGCCATGACACTATGGTCCCCTCTCAGATAAATAAGTACAAAATGAAAAGCAACTCGGATGCCAAAACATTGCATGTGGTAGGATGATGCGGGAAGTCTTCGGAGTGTGAGAACATTCTGTATCGTGCTTGGTCTGATAGATACATGAATATATAAACTAGTCAAACTTTTAGAAATAAATTCTTGAGATTTGTACATTTACTGACTATAAGATATACAAATAAGTAAACAAAACTTTATTTGATTTAATCATGCAAGTCTCAAGTAGAAACCACCTCACTTTAAATGTTTTTATTAGAAGAAAACAAGATGGGGAGGCAGAGGTAAGTAGATCTCTGTGAGTTCGAGACCACCCTGGTCTACAGAGCGAGTTCCAGTACAGGATCCAAAGCTACAGAGAAACCCTGTCTCAAAGAAAAAAAAAAGAAAAAAGAGGAGAGGAGAGGAGAGGAGAGGAGAGGAGAGGAGAGGAGAGGAGAGGAGAGGAGAGGAGAGGAGAGGAGAGGAGAGGAGAGGAGAGAAGAGAAGAGAAGAGAAGAGAAGAGAAGAGAAGAGAAGAGAAGAGAAGAGAAGAGAAGAGAAGAGGAGCCCGGTATGGTGGTGGACAACCTTTAATCCCAGCACTTGAGAGTCAGAAGCAGGTGGATCTCTGTGAGTTCAGGGCCAGCCTGGGCTACAGAGTGAGTTGCAGGACAGCCAGAGCTACATAGAGAAACCCTGTGTCTAAAAGCCAGAAAAACAAACAAGAAGAAGAGAAAAAGATGAAAGGTGAAGAGTATCCCCAGGGCTGGCTGCTGATCTCTTTTCGTGCACTGTGACGCAGATGTACCAGACACATGCAATAAAGTACAATAGGGAAAATTAACAAAGTCAAAAACTGGTCTTTTGAAAAGAATAGTAAAATTGAAAAAAAGAAACCCAACAAGTCATGTGGCTAAGAACCCTTGAGACAAACAAGATTATAGGATTAGTGCTCTTGAGGTTGCTACAGAGCTGTTACGTTTTGTTGGATTTTCACAACCCTTTGGAGGTTGATGATTACAGATGATGAGGCCTTTAGGAATTAAGGGGAATTCACAACAGGGCAGAGTTCTTGTTTAAGTTTGAAGTACACATTATCTATCTTACTAACTCCAAAATGCATACCTGATTAGTTAAAGGTGTTTTTTTTTTTATTTTTATTTTTGGAGGGGGGCCACTTGAGACAGGGTTTCTCTGTGTTGTTTTGGATCTTGTCCTAGAACTCTCTCTGTAGACCAGGCTGGCCTCGAACTCATAGAGATCCGCCTGCTTCTGCCTCCCGAGTGCTGGTACTAAAGGCGTGCGCCACCACTGCCCAGCTCCTTGAAGTTTTTACTGTAACATTTTAACACACACTGGTTATCACTTTTGGACTCTAGCATTTAAAATTGTCTCTGCTAAATCTGCTAAATCTCCACCATATATTCATGTTGGAGAATATATGATTCACTGTAATAGGAAATTATATATTGTTTTCTAAAACATTTATTGGTTTAATTTAATGTGTAGGTGTGTGACTGAATGAATGTATGTGATGTGCATGCAGGAGCCCTCAGAGGTCAGAAGGGGAACTGAACCCATTGGAACTATACAGATAGTTGGGAGCCTCTGTGGGGTGTTGGAAATTGAACCTAAGTTCACTGCAAGAACAATAATTGCTGAGGCATCTCTCCAGTCTGTTTGATTTTTGAGACAGGGTATCACTATATAGACTGGGCTGGTTGTGAATTCATAGAGATCTGTCTGCCTTTGTCTCCTAGGTGCTGTGATTAAAGGTGTGTGCCACCACACCCAGCTAGGAAATTATAGCTGATAGGAAAACTTATTGTAACGGATACCTCAGCCAAGTAGTGACTAGCGTTACTAATATGAACATGACCGAGCTCGGCATTGTGGGGCATGCCTATAGTCCCAGCTCTTAGGATACTAAGGCAGAAGGATTGCAAGCCTAAGGTCAGTCTGGGCTACACATGATACTCTGCTTCTCCCTTTACAGCTGTTAGAGAAAAGAAGGCTGTGCTTCTAAAAGATTCAATGATAAGACTGATGAGGTGCTTGTCTAAGACTGATGTGGCATTTGTTCCTTTGACCGTCCTCTTTCTTCTTTGGGTTGAGTTGAGTGATAATCGATACTGCGTGTTGAAGTCTCATATCACTCTCAGTCAAAATGATTATTTCCTCTCAGGGATTTCAACAAAACACTTTCCGGATCAATATTTTCACCTTTAATTTTAACCAGAGTAGAATGAAAGGCAGCTCATACCTTCATTTTATAATAGAATAAATAAACCACAAAATATGATTAACCACCCTCTTGACTAACATTAAGGTGATTTATGATTTTGTCATAATAAATAATAGTAGAATTAATATTTGTACATAAGCAGTTTTTTCTTTTTTCCTTGTTTTTTTATTTAATTAATTTATTTTATGTGTGTGGGTGTTTTGTTTTCCTGTATATCTAAGAGTGCATCGGGTCCCCTGGAGCTGGAGTTGTCACATGGGTGCTGGGAATCAACCCGGGTTCTCTAGAATAGCTGGTGCTCTTAACTGCTGAGCTATCTTTCCAGTCCCATTTTTTAAAAATAGAAATTTAATGTTTTCTCCATCATTAGGAGGCTTCAACCAGTTACTACATTTATTTATTTATTTATTTATTGTGTTATTTTGTGGGGAGAGGGACAAGCCACTGTGAGCATGTGCATGTGTGCACGCAGTTCAGAGGATCACTGGGGAAGCTGGCTCTTTCCTCTATGTAGGTTCCCAGGACCAAACTCAGATTGTAAGGCTAACAAGTTACCTTTACCCACTGAGCCAATTTACCAACCATCTTTTGTTTAGTGAGTTTTTGTTATTTTATTTTATTTGATTTTTCGAGACAGGGTTTCTCTGTGGCTTTGGAGCCTGTTCTGGAACGAACTCTTGTAGTCCAGGCTGGCCTCGAACTCACAGAGATTCGCCTGCCTCTTCCTCCCGAGTGCTGGGATTAAAGGTATGCACCACCTCTGCCTGGCTGCTATTTTAGTTTTTGTTTGTTCTTTGAGACATAGTTTTGTATTTAAAAAAAAAAAACTGGCTAGGTATATAACCCAGATTGGTCTGAACTTTGAAATCCTCGTGCTTCAGGGCTGGAGAGATGGCTTAGTGGTTAAGAATATGTACTGGGCCAGGCGGTGGTGGTGCATGCCTTTAATCCCAGCACTCAGGAGGCAGAGACAGACGGATCTCTGTGAATTCGAGGCCAACCTGGTCTATAAGAGCTAGTTTCAGGACAGCCAGGACTGTTTCACAGAGAAACCCTGTTTCGAAAAACCCAAAATAATAATAATAATAGTAATAATAATAATATTCTGGCAGAAGACTCATATTTGATTCCCAGCACTCATAGCAGGCAGCCACAGCTCCCTGGACCTGCAGCTCCAGGGGATCTGATGTCTCTGGCCTCTACAGGCACCTGCTCTCACACACAATCTTCCTTCTCCCTGCACACATATATACACGTAATTAAAAATAATAAAAATAATCTTAAAAGATCCTTCACCGAGGCCTGGAGGGATGGCTCAGCCGTTAAAGGCTAGGCTCACAACCAAAAATGTAAGAGTTCGGTTCCCAGCACCCACGGCTGTCCCTCCAGGTATTAAAAAAAAATAAAAAAATAAAAAAAAATAAAGATCTTTCACAGAGTGCTGGTGGCCCAGGCCTTTAATCCCAGCACTCAGGAGACAGAGGCAGGAGGATCTCTGTGAGTTTGAGACCGGCCTGATCTACAGAGCAAGTTCCAGGACAGAGAGGGCTACACAGAGAAACCCTGTCTCAAAAAACCAAAACCAAACAACATCAACAAAACCGTTTTCTGCCTCAGTCTCCAAAATGCTGGTAGCTGTCTCAAAGAGCTGTCCTTAAAGAATATCCCATTGGTTTACAATTCTCAGGGAGAATTATGTTCTGGCACCACTGACAATATTTTCTTTTCTTTTTGTGGTGCTGAGCCTCACATATGCTAAGCAAGCACTCTACCACTGAGCTACAACACCTACCCTGTTATTATTTTAAGAGATGGGCTCGGAGCTGGAGGGATGGCTCAGCAGTTAGGAGTACTGACTGCTCTTCCAGAGGACCCGGGTTCAATTCCTAGCACCCACAAGGCAGCTCACGACTCCAGTTCCAGGGGATCTGACACCTTCACACCAATGTACATAAAATATAAATAAATCATAAAAATACCTTTTCAGAGAGAGAGAGAGAGAGAGAGAGAGAGAGAGAGAGAGAGAGAGAGAGAGAGAGAGGCTCTACCTATGTTCAATGTTCAAAAGATTCCCTCTTAGTCCCTTGAGTAACATAGAACTACTGGCACAGAGTGGGCCTAGGTAACACTGCCTCATTGTTAGCGTTCCTGTTTCTCGGGACTAGAAAATAGTCTGGGCACTTTACAAATGTAATTTGGTGGTTTTCAATTCTTCGCTTTTGTTTGGCGGCGGGGGTGGGTGGTGGTTGTGGTTTTTGAGACAGGGTTTCTCTGTGTAACAGTCCTGGCTGTCCTGGAACTTACCCTGTAGACCAGGCTAGCCTCAAACTCAAAGATCCACCTGCCTCTGCCTCCCAAGAGCTGGGATAAAGGTGTGTGTCATCACCGCCTGACAATTCTTCTCTTTTCCGAATTGCTCACGTATATACATATGCCTATTGCACAAGAGGTTTTCCACGTTCTCATAAGCCTGGAACCAGTTGTACTGTTTGCTGGGGCTGCTTTATCCTGGACTGGGGATGCGACTCTGTGGTAATACTTGCAAACACTGAGCATTGGAGAAATCACACTGTGAGGCTCTAGCTTGGTCTTCAATGCCACAAAGTAATAGTATTAATTCTTTATTCCTCAGGACACAGTGTGATTTCCCCCCCGATGCTCAGTGTTTGCAAGTATTACCTTAAGTGGAAACACTGAGAAGCCAAACCAGGCCTGCTGATGCATACTTGCAAACTCAGCACTCAGAAGGTTCAAACACTGGTTAAAGACCAGCCAGTGTGGGTGTCGTAAGTTAAAGACCAGCAAGACTCTGTCTCAAAAATAAATAGGGGATTAGAGAAATGACTCAGTGGGTAAGATTGCCTGCTGTTCTTGCAGAGGACCTGGGTTTGGTCCCCCCACACCCACACCGTAGTTCATAAGGGTCTCAGCTCCAGTTCCAGGGATCCCAACATTCTCCTCTGGTATCCATGGGCACTGCAGATATGTGGTACACATACACACATGCAGTGAAAACACCCATACACACACAATAAAAGAAATTTTAAGTTATTTTTATTAAGTGTATGTATGTATGCACCTGAGAATGTGTGCTACATGTGTGTGCCCACAGAGATCAGACAAGAGTGTTGGGTCCCCTGGACCTGGAGTTAGAGATGACTGTGACCCACCATATGGATGCTGGGAATCAAATTCTGGTCCTCTGGAAGAGCAGCCAGTGTTCTTGACCACTAAAGCCACCTCTCCAGCCCCCATGAAATAATTCATTTTTAAATTGTATGCATGTGAGTGTTTTCCCTGTATGTGCACTATGTGCATGCACGCTGCACTTGGAGATCAGAGAAGGGTATTAGAATCCCTAGAACTGGAGTCACAGATGCTTGTGAACAACCGTGTGGATGCTGAGAATTGAACCCAGGTCCTCTGCGAGAACAACCAGCACACTTAACTGCTGAGCCATCTCTCCAACCCCATGGGATAAATTTTTAAACTGGTCGGTGGTGGCACAGGCCTTTAATCCCAGTTCTCGGGAGGTAGAGGCAGGCAGATCTCTGAGTTCGAGTTCGAGGCCAGCCTGGTCTACAAGAGCTAGTTCCAGGACAGGCTCCAAAGCTACAGAGAAACACTGTCTCAAAAAGAAAAAAAAACACCTAAAATTTAAATTTATTTTTATTAATTAATATTATTAATTACGATTTGATTTTTCTTTTTTCTTTTTTTTAAGTATTTGATTTTTCAAGACAAGGTTTCTCTGAGTAACAGCACTAGCTGTCTTGAAACTCACTATGTAGACCAGGCTGGTCTTGAACTCACAGAGATCTGCCTGCCTTTGTCTCCCATGTGCTGGGATTAAAGGTGTGCATCTCCACTGCCTGGCAAAAGTTCCTTTTGTTCCTTTCTTTTGGTTTTTCAAGACAGGTTTTTCTGTAGCTTTGGAGCCTGTCCTGGAACTGGCTCTTGTAGACCAGGCGGGCCTCAAATTTACAGAGATCCGTCTGCCTCTGCCTCCCAAGGGCTGGGATTAAAGGTGTGCACCACCACCATCCAGCTCTCTCTCTCTTTTTTAATTTGAAAATTGTATTAATGTGTGTGAGAGAGATGTGTGAGCACATGTGGAGAACAGAAAACAACTTCTGGGATTCTGTTTTCTCCTTTCACTATGGATCCCAGGATAGAACCTAGATCATCAGACTTACCTGGCAAGTATTTTTATCTATCGAACCATTTGCCAGCCCTCAATTTAAGTTCTTAAAATTTAGGAAATGGAGCTTGAATAGCTATAAGACTGCAAATGTCCTGAAGAGCTCTATTAGAAAAACCACACAATGCAAAAAACAAATTAAGCCAGGTCAAGAAGGCTTCAGAGCTCCCTGGTGGCCCAGCGACACATAGCGCTAGTGTCCATCATCACAGGAAAAATGATGTGTTTTAAAAGGCAGAGAGTTAGCAGGGTGCAGTGGCTCATTCTATAATCCCAGTATTTGGGAAGCTAAATCAGGAAGATTGCCGTCAGCTCCATAGAGAATTCCCGACCAGCATGGGCTATGGAGTGAGAACCTGCACCAAAATAGAAAAAGGAATAAATAAAATGAGGGTTTCAGGCGAGAAAGTGGGGAATCTGATAGTACCAAAGACTATCGTTCCTATTGGAGTTCGGGGTTTTAATTTAACCGACAGGAGATTAATTCAGCTCTTCACAGCATTTCAAATCCACGATGGCTTTGCCAGAATGCTTTAATACACCATAAAATATCTTATCTTAAAATGAAATATAATAAGCATTCGTGCAAACTCCACCCCCAATTTCTATTATAAAAATAACCTATCACATGTGCTGTTGACGATATACTTAATTGGAAACCTAGATTTAAAAACCTGAAAAAAATCAATCTTCATCTTCAAATAGAAGAAAAAAAAAACCAAAACGTGTAACTTAAGGCTTATGGCACATAGTTTAATTGAGCCCATACAAGCAAGAGGGGAAGCAGACATGGAGGATTCCCAAGCAAAGCTGCGTGAGAGAACACGCTCAGCGGGGCGGATGTTTGCACAAGGCTGGAGTGCACGTCCAAGAAGGCGGCGCATGCATTCGTGCGCATGCGTCTAAAGGTGCCGGATGCCTCCATGGCGGATAGACAAGCGGGGAGCTAAAGGAGGCCACTCCTAGTTCGCTTCAGACGTTCCACGTGGAAGACCAGCGTGGGGTGCGGTGGCGCGAGGCTGGGGCCTAATGGCTCCGCAGGCGAAGTACAGAGACTGCGTCAGCTCCGCTCCCTGAATGACTGATTGGTCTGGACCCACCCCTTTTCCCAGCCTCATCACTTCCTGTTTGCCTAGCACACGCTCCGAGGGCTCGTTTCGGGCCGGAAGGAGTCGAATAGCTTTCCAGACTCGATCGCCCGGATGCAGCGCACCGCGCACGCTCGGCGGCGCTCCGGGAAGCGGCCGCCGACTCGGGAAGGGGCAGCCGACCCGGCAAGGGTTCGTCTCCACCCACACTCCCACGGTGGAGGCCGCGACGCCTCGGACGGGGGGAAGGGGAGGGGTTGAGGGCGTGCACCGGAAGTGAACTCAGCTCGAGACTTGGCTCTGACTCCTTCCGTGTGTCGAGTGCGCGCGCGCGCGCTGCGGGCGCCGCCGCCGTCCGCACGCATGCCCCGCCCTGAATACAACGAGGAGGAAAAAAAAATGACTCCCAACAGCTAGACATTTTTATTACGAAATTGTCTATCAAAATTGTCTGTCCTGGGACTTAATACTGCCATGTCTTAGGCGTATTTTTTTTGTTGTTGTTGCTCAACGTATTTTTTTTTTCTGTTCAAAGCAGGAAAGCCTTTTTCCTCATTGACAGTATATGCTACCTATAAAATGCGTTACTAGAATTTCACGTGTAGCTGTAGTCTGGTGAAATGATTGATCTGTCCCTGCAGCAATGGCACACTTATACATATTATGTTTTAGATCTGGTGTGGCGAGTCAGACAGTAAAGGTACTTGCTGCCAAGCCTAACAGAGTTCGATCCAGCGACTCATGGAGGAAGTTTTCGGACCGCCAGATGGGCTGTGTGTTGACACTACCCCTCACGCACGCAATTAATAAAATAATGTAATTTTAAAAATTGAAAAAACATGTTTTTAGATGTTCTAAAATGTGGTATGCCGGGGCTAGAGAGATGATTCAGCGGTTCAAAGTACTTACTGTACTTGCAGGCGACCCCCATCCGTTGGCTCACACTTGCTTTGAACAGTTCCAGAGGGATCAGACGCCTCTGACTTCCGCAGGCACTCACATACACGTGCATACCCAGACAACGCACACACATAATTAAAAGTAATAAAAATAAATCTTAAAACTGTACTATTGTTTTATTGTATATTTTGTTTGCATGTCTGTGTGTACAGTGCACCACATGTGTGCCTGGTGCCCAGAAAGGGCGTTGGATCCCCTGAAACTGGAGTTACAAACAGTTGAGTCGCCACGTGGGTATTGAAAATCTAACCCGGGTCCTCTGCAAGAGCAGCCAGTGCTCTTCTTAACTGTTCAGCCATATTTCCAGCCTCTTAAAAGAAGACATTTTAAAAGTATATAATTGCGTAATATAAATACATATATAGTTTGGGCGTGGAAGGCTGAGACAAGAGGATCCCAATGAGTTCAAAGCCTGCCTGGTCTATATACTGAGCTCCAGACAGCCAATGCTACATAGTGAAATTTTTATTGAGATCACATGTAATGGAAGGAAAAATTTGGAGGTATTGCCATCTCTATAATACAGTTGTCTCAACCAAGAATATTGTCTACTTTCTAATTGTTCATATATTCTGGGTTTGTTTGTTTATTTATTTATTTATTTAGTTAGTTTTTTGAGACAGGGTTTCTCTGTAGGTTTGGAGCCTGTTGTCCTGGAACTCGCTCTGTAGACCAGGCTGGCCTTGGACTCACAGAGATCTGTGTGCCACTGCCTCTCAAGTGCTGAGACTTAAAGGTGTGCCGCACCACCGCCCAGAATACTTTGGATTTTTATCAAAATACTGATTTAATCACATATCTTATTCCAGTTAAATGCATGCCTGAATAGTTTAATCTATTGCATTTTTATTGTGTATGCTTGGTAGATAAGGAATAATTTTGTATGTTTATCTTGAATTTTGCCGTCTTATTCTCTTACCTGTCCCGAGTTAGGTTTTATGGGTGAATAACCTATATCTTGTAAATAATGTTCTATCTTTTCTATTACTGATATGTATCCCCATTTGCTAAGTGCTGGGTGAGAATACTGCAGAACTGAAATGGGAAGTGGCGGTCAGGCTGGGGTCATTCTAACCAGGTGGATGGATTCAAATCCAGTGAAATGTCATCCTCTGAATTTCGTCATAGCTGCTTCATCAATCCACAATTCTCACTCATTTCCTTTTGAGACAGTCTTGTTTTGTGGCTCAGAGTAGCTTCAAACTTACAATTCTCCTTCCTTGGCCTCCTGAGTGCTTGAACTACAGATGCGAGAGACTATACTTTCTTGGCTTTTTTTTTTTTGCTGTTGTTGTTGTTTTTCAGGTTTTTGTTTGTTTGTTTGTTTTTTCGAGACAGGGTTTCACCATGAAGCTCTGGCTGTCCTAGAACTCGCTTTGTAGACCAGGTTGGCCTCGAACTCATAGAGATCTGCCTGCTTCTCCTCTGCCTCCTGAGAACTGGGATTAAAGGCATGTGCTACCACCACACAGTGGCTTTCTTGTTTTTATGCAATGTAAAAACTTTCCCTATCTGTGGTACTATGAGATCATACTAAACTTTGATGTTTCAGTAAGGTTGCCTTTTCAGTACAGAAGTAAGGAGTGGAAACATACTAGACATGTGATCTACCACTGAGCTGTACCCTAGCCCCACTGTTTCATTAAATATGATGGTTCTGATAGTAAAATTCTACCACATACATCTCTAAGCCATTTCCCCCTCATTTTTTAAGACATTCACATGGACACAAGAATGAAATGATTGCTGGATTTTACGTTTTAAATTTTAAAAATATGTATGTTTATGAGCCAGGCATGGTGGCGCACGCCTTTAATCCCAGCACTCTGGAGGCAGAGGCAGGCGGAGCTCTGCATTTGCGGCTAGCCTGGGCTACAACTCGAGTTGTAGGTCAGTCAGGGGCTGTTGAACAGAGAAACAAAAACACTGTGTTTATGTGTATATGTGTGAGTGTGTGTGTACCTGTGTGTGCAAGGATACTTTCGAAAGCCAGAAAGGGACACAGGATCCCCTGGAGCTCGAGTCACAAGGCACTTGTAAGCTGTCTGATTTGGATTCTGGGAACTGAACTGTGGTCCTCTGCAAGAGCAGCAAGTAGCTTAACTGCTGAACCATTTCTCCAGCTCTTATCATTCTTAAAAAAAAATGTATTTTTAATTATGCATATATGTATGCATTTGTGTTCGCAAACATGAGTTCAGGTGTCCACAGACACCTCTTACCACACTGGAGCTCTACGTAGTTGGGAGTCACCCAGTGTGGGTACTGCATACTGAACTTGGGTCCTCTGCAGGTACAGCATGAACTCTTCACTTGTTAGCCACCTCTTTATCCCCTTTTATTTTTTGAGACTGTGTGTCATGTAGCCCAGGGTGGCTTGGAATGTGTTACTTAGCCAAATGTGTTTATTAATCTTCATTGCCAACTTCACTGGATTAGAATCACCATGGACACTCACCTCTGGGTGTGTCAGTGAACATTATTTCCAGAAAGGTTTAGCTAAGTAGGAAAGACTGACCCTGAATATAAACAGCAGCATCTCATGGGCTGTTTTCCAGGACTTAATAAAATGGAGAGAGCAAGTTGAACACCAGCACCATCTGTCTGCTTCATGACTGTTATACAGTCGACCAGCTCCCCCCCCCCTTCACAGCCACCGTAATCTCCCAAACCTTAAACCAAAACAAACTCCTCATTCCTTAAGCTGCTTTTTGCCAAGTATTCAGTAGTGAGAAAAGTAACAAATCCAGAAAATTGGTTTTGCTAAGTAGGACTGTTGTTGTGGTAAACCTTTGGAAATTATTTTCAGGGGGAATAAGAGTCTGGGACTATGGGCTAGAAAAGCTAGAATGCTGTAAACCAAGCTGAAGTGGCTGTTCTGGTGAGGATTTAGAAGACCACAATGTCGTGAGGAATGCGGAAGCGAAGGCCCACCTTGAGAGGTTTCAGAAGGGAACACTAGAAGCCATTTTTTTATATTCAGGTAAAGAAGCTGACTGCATTCTACCTCTGTCCTGAGAACTTGAGTCGGGCGGGCTGGATTAAAAATTAATGGTCTAGCCAGGTATAGTGGCACATGCCTTTAATCCCAGCACACAGGAGGCAGGGACAGGTGGTCTACAGAATGAGCTCCAGGAGAGCCGGGAATACACAGAGAAACCCTGTTTCGAGAAAAAAAAATGATCTAATTTGTTTGGCAGAGGAAATGTCAAGACAAGATATTCAGGCTGTCATTTGTCACTGCCTTTGTTCAAGTCCACAGTAAGACAACAAAGGGAGTAAAATACGGAAAAACATTGTTTGGCAGGGGTGGGGGATTTAAATTTGTAAACAAGTCTGGTGTTGAAACTGCAGCTCTAATTGTGAAAGTAATTAGCACCGCTGAAGAGGAACCTCCTGTACTGCACTGGGCCAAACACAACATCCTACCCAGCAAAAGCCCCACCTTGTGAAAATACAAATTCATTGCGAGGGAACCTAATGTAAATAGAAAACAGGGGCTCCCTGCTCTAAAACCACCACCTAGCAACTGAGGCCACTACACGTTTTGGCTTAAGGAGGCCAGGGTATTACTTGATCTGACTAAATCTAGAATTGGCAGCTTTGCCCACGTGGCCCTGGTTTTACGGGCATGCAAGATCCAAAAAGCACTAAGGCATAGGGTGGTACCATGAAACCTGCCAAGACTTGATGAGGCCAAGAAATGTGTGACAGCGTAGGATTCCTTCTGAGGAGGCAGAGGTCCTTGTGTGGTGGCGCTCTGAAGGTGAAGCCTAAATTGCTGTGGAGACCACAGAATAGTGAAGCTATCAGGAGAGTGAGGTGCCCAGGCCGTGTGAGCATGAAGTAGCGCTGGCCCGAAGCTAGGTGTACTGGTAGGCAGTAGAGCTTGAGGGCTGCGACTAGCCAAGATTTCTGAAGTCTGGATGATTTCATCACGATCCTCAGATGCCTGCCAAGGATCTGCAGATTTGGTGTTTGTTCTGGCTTTTGGCCTTACTCTGCCTAGATCTTTTGTTCTATGTACCCATCCCTCCCTGTGCCAATGGGAATATTTATATTGTGTCACAAAATAATTTGTATTTTGATATTGCTCTAGGTCCCGGAGAAGACCACTTAAAGACTATGGAGACTTTTAGCCATGGACTAGATGCATTTTGCAGATATGAAAATGGGACATTAGGGTACAATGCTATGATTTAAAGTGATGTAGTTGACAAAGGGTGGAGCTATGAAGACTAATCTTACCAACTTGACTGAATATAATCACCACGGAAACACATCTCTTTGGGGGTTGTATATGAGTATGTTTCCACAAAGCTTTAAGCAGGGAAGACCCACTCTGAATACTACTGGTACAAACCCATGGCTGGGTTCATAGATTGAATAAAAGAAAGCAAAGGTGGCTGGAGAGATGGCTCAACAGTTAAAGGTGTTTACTGCTCTTGCTAAAGGTCCCAGACGACAGCTCACAACTCAGCTCCAGGGGATGACACCCTATTTTGACATCGGTGGGCTCCTACACATGTGTGGTGCACATATATGTACTCAGGCACTAAAATAGACTTAAGTTTTAACGCAGACCTTATACCAACATGAAAACAGTCATTCATTTTGTGTTTGTCGTGCTGGAGCTTGAGTCAGGGCCTCATATACACTAGGCCAGCACTCTATACCTCCTATTATTTCCCACAGGATTTGTCCATGTTTTTATAGCAGTAATTCACAATAATTAATAAACAAAGTAATGGGGTCTATCATGACGTTTTCTAGCAAAATGTATACTTAGCTTATCAAGATTTTTTGCAGAAGTTTTTTGTCTTTTTTAAAAACATAGGTATTTTGCCTGCACGGCCTAGAGTTCAGCCCTCCAGTCTCAATTTTCTTCTGCATGTTATAGCAGTAGAGGCCTGTGCCACCATGCTTTGGTTTCAGAAAAAAACAAAAACCCAAAATATCTATTTCATTGAAAGCATCACCAAATGAAATCTTTTTTTTAAGAAATCAGATTTATGAATTCAGTTATTTGCACACTTAGTAGTTCTATTCTTCTGTAAAAAAAACTTAGCACACACATCTCATCCTTGGAGGTTACATACAGAGTATAGAAAGAGAGCTTCTTGGTGGCATATTCACACCTTATTCTTCTTAGACTAACTTTAAATCAGGTACATGTTTTGCTGAGAATCATTGCATTGATCTGAAGTGACTTTTAAGACAACAAGGTACATTGTTTTAAAACCTATATGACCACTATACGGAGCACAGTGCTTTACAAAATTGATATTCACACAAATGCTTGAAATTAATGACAAGAGATTCTTCTTTCAGTTTTGACGAGATTACATAAGCCATTCAGTATTTTCAGTCTCATACCAGAATTTCTAGTAAAAAGTATCTACAAAACACGGGGCACATAGATATAAAAATGCTTGATTCAGAATCTTGTTTTATTTAAATGTGTTCTTCATGCTACAATACAACCCTTCAGAGTCAATCAAATACATAATGTCAATAGTTTCCTCAAAACTCTTAAAGGCTCACAGCCACAGTTCTAAACCTCTATAAGGCAGCTTCAGTATCCAAAAGATCACAGCACAGTAATTAATTGTGGCATGAAATCCCATTTTTATGCAAACCAAAAGAAGATCAAACTATCAAAAGCCAGTAACATCATTTAGTATGTATATTTCTTAACTCCCTAAACTTTCTCAATGTTGAGGAGTTTTTTTTTTAACCCCCAGTTTTTTGAGACAGGGTTTCTGTGTTGTCCTGGCTGCCCTGGTCCTCCTGCCTCTGCCTTCATTATGTTGGGATTAGAGGCTTGCACCACAATAGCCTGGCCTTTAAAAAAAATAAAAACAAAACAAAACAAAAAACCCCAAAGACCTTCTCCAGCAATTCTCATGTCAGCTAGAGCTGGAAATCACTGCTCTCACAGAATATCTAAGTAAGCAAAAACATGATTAATTTAAAAGTACAGCACAGGAAAATTGCAGGCACATGGGGGATAGACTTAGAACCAATACACTCTGCTTTTGAACACTTTTTCTCTCTTCCAAGGCTCAAAGATTACTCATAGCACAATTTATACCATAATCCTACCAACTAAGGAAAAGTACCACAGCGAGGGGCAGTAGAGTGCTTGTTCATCATGCAGGAGACTGCTCCATCCCTAGCTTACTAAAACAAAGATCCCAGAAAACACAACCTGGACAGAACTTTGTCAACTACCATTAATCATCCATTGTTATAATACTATTTGCAAGTGAGGGAAGACTGAGATTTTAGGCATAAGAAAGACACAGTCTCAGGGCACTGGAAGAGGGCGAGAACTTCTGATGCTGGAGTCCTATGGTCCCATCCAGGAAAAAGAGAAGAGGAAAGGTCCGCCTGTGGCAAGGGAGTGAGCACTCAATTTCTAAGAGCCTTGCTCATTTGAGCTCATTGGTCTTCTTTTCCCTTCGAATTTCAGATAACAGAATAGCAAATAGGAGGACAACTGTCCCTCACTATGGGGCCCCTCACAGAGAAATCAGGGAAAATGAGAACATTTTCACTCTGATAGGTTCATGATAGGTGTGCTATAGCAAAGGCTGGTTGGTTGTAGTGAAGTTTCACTCCAAATTTCACTGATTGATAAATTAGGCATGATTTTGGAATGCTTAACTTCTGCTAAAATGTAGATTTAATCCAATGTAGTATATAGTATACCACTTTTCACATTTTCTTGTGGGCCCTATTTTCATCACCAAAATATGAGAATAGTCTTACAGCTACTACCAAGGTAATGAGCTACGAAAGTAATTCGCTAGTATTGCTTTGAAAATATACCCTAGGCTATTAAAAGAAATTCGAACTCCATCCCAAGGCATCGTTTAAATTGGACTCCTCAGTCATCATCTACAGTCGGCTTAATGGTCACTCCTCTTCTTATCTGACCCCAACCAATTAAACTGCAAAATAAGAATAGAAGAAATTATGAGTTGTGTACTACCACACTGGCATCACCACAATCATCTGACAGGTTCCTTTACTTGCCTACCTTCCAAACTCAGATGTGTTCCCAAAGCTGCTTCTTATAAAGAAAGCCCATACTATTTTCTCTACAAAACCTGCTGTCATAAATATACTAGTAAGTTGGGTGTGGTAATAAATTCGAGCATTTGGGAGACAGGAAAATAAATATTAGCTCATAGCTACATAGTAAGTTCAAGGTTAACCCAGGTGAGAGGCTCTCCCATCTTAAACAAAAATTGCCGGTTGTGGTGGCACAATGCCAGCAGAGGAAGGCAGATCTGTGCTCAAGGACAGCCTGGTCTAAAAGTGAGACCCTGTCTCAAAGAGAAACAAAACCTAAGAGCTGGAGAGATGGCGCAATGAATGGTTAAGAGCACTCACTGCTCTTGCAGAGGGCCTGGATTCAGCTCCTAGCACCCATATGGTGGCTCACAATCACAAATCTCAACTTCCTTGGGCACCAGGCACACGTGGTGCACATACATTCAGGCAAACACATAAAATAAAATTTAAAACAACAAAAATTACTCCCCAGAAAGAATATTTGTTTTACTGTTCTAGTCAAAAGAAGAAAAGAATCCACCTACCTGTTCAGATGGTACAGATCCATCTAAGGGCCCTTAAGGAAACTCAGATTACATCTCTAATACATTTTGTGTTTGTGTGTGAACGTGCATGAGCGTGTCTGTTGGTCTCTATATGTGTTTGGTTGTTTTGAAAAGGAGTTTCACTATGTAGCTCTGGATGTACAAAGTTGCTTTGTAAATTAGGCTGCCTTTGAACTCAGAGGTCCACCTGCCTGTTTCCAATGTTGGGGATTAAAGGCCTGTGCCACTACATCCAGCTCAAATTTGAAAACAAATCAAACCCACTTCTCTATACTTGTCTTTGGAAAATGCTTTCTTTTCACCGACTGCCTCAGTAGATCAATGGGTTTTTTTTTTTTAAATATTTATTTATTTATTTGTTTATTTATTATGTATACAATATTCTGTCTGTGTGTATGCCTGCAGGCCAGAAGAGGGCACCAGACCCCATTACAGATGGTTGTGAGCCACCATGTGGTTGCTGGGAATTGAACTCAGGACCTTTGGAAGAGCAGGCAATGCTCTTAACCTCTGAGCCATCTCTCCAGCCCGATCAATGGGTTTTAAATAACATTAGCTGGAAAAATAAAGAGAACCACAGGAACACAGTCTGTAAGCAGACTGCTCTCCACCACAGGGCCTTTGATAGCTCTGGTGACGCATGCCTTTAATCTCAGCACTCAGGAGGCAGAGGCAGATGGATCACTTTGAGCTCCAGGCTAGCTTGGTCTGTATAGTAAGTTCCAGAGAAGCCAGGGCTACATAGGAGGGGGTAGTGGTGGTAGTAGAGATACCAAAAAGATTAACTTTTGCTAAATTGTAGTTACAATTCAGATCAGGACTCCATTTTTAAATGAAAATGAAAGTGATATTGACAAAAATGCAGCAAGGAATGGGCAAGAACACAGACTGAGAAATCAAACATAACTGTGTTTCCCAGCACGCACACAGACCTGCATTTCTAAGGAACCCTCCCCACTGATGAACCATAGACAATTTGTACATCAAAATAAAAGACAGCAACAGATCATAGCCTAATGAATAAAACAGACCCTACTGAATCTGCATTATGAAATGGGTAATCAAATGATGAGGAAGAAAAATACCAAACAAATGTGGACTGATGGGATTGGCTGGGGGAGGTCACAGGAGGGTGGAGTCACTATGTTACAATCAATATAGTGAAGTTCAAGTCAGGCAAAAACTGTCGGTGAATGATAAATACTGGAGGGGGTAGAATCTGATGAACATCAAGCTATTTGCATATACAGGGTCTCCTCACACATTTCTTTCTTTTCTTGGCTGTGTGTATATGTGTACGTACTTGCATGCACATGCTAACTTTGAGCTAGCGCAGGTGGCCCTCAAACTCACTATGGAGCTGAAGATGACTTTGGATTCCTAATCATGTGTATTCACCTTCTAAGTATAGGGATTACATTCTGTGCCACCGCATCTAGCCTCCTAGATTTCTTATTAATTGCCACGGAAATTAAAAGTAAAAAAACTTACTAGACACCCTCACCACAGCAAAAGTCAACTTCCAGAGAGAGCAGTCAGTCATGCACCTCTGGCCATGATTTCCCGAGAAGACATGACTACCCATAAGAATTCAGGGAAGCCAGGCAGTGGTGGTGCACGTCTTTAACCCAGGCACCCAGGAGACAAACACAGGTGGATCTCTGTTGAGTTCTAGACCAGCCCGGTCTACAGCGCGAGTTCCAGGACAGCCAGGGCTACAGAGAAACCCCATCTCAAAAACCCAAAGAATTCCAGGGTTGGTGCACACTTTTAACCCCAGCACTCGGGGAGCAGAGCCAGGTGGATCTCTGAGTTAAAGGCCGGCCTGATCTACAGAGTGAGTTCCAGAATAGCCCGGGCTACACAGAGGAACCCTATCTTGAAAACCCAAAAATGAATTTCAGAGGATTCAGGTTCCTAGCACCCTCATTGGGTGGCTCACAAGCACCTACAACTCTAGGTCCATGCGCCACAACAACTCTTTCTCCCATATGCAATGGACTCGTGTACATACCCACACATACATATAAAATTAATACATACATAAATGTGTGTTTACATGTGTGCTCACTTCTTTGCTTTCTAGACAATTCTTGCAATGTTACTGTAAAGTATAAAATTAACTACAAATAAAAAATTTACAGGAGCCAGGTGTAGTGACACACGCCTTTCCCCCCAGCATTCAAAAGGCAGAAGCAAGCAGATTTCTGTGGATTTGAGACTAGGCAGGGCTACACAGTGAGTCCTAGTTCTAAAAACAAAGTTTATGAGGAGCAGCCCTAGAAAGGGTTAGGGGGAGGTGGGTGAATATGCTCACAATCCAATGTGTCAAATTCTTTGTTTCAAGACAGGGTTGGTTACCCTGGCTGTCCTGGAACTCACATAAATCTGCCTGCCTCTCCCTCCTAAGTGCTGGGACTAAAGGCGTGCGCCACCACTGGTTGGCATGTGTGAAACTCTTAAAGAAACTAATTTTAAAAAAGTAAAGTCCAGGGCTGATAAAAGATGGCTCAACAGATAAACGTACTCATCACCAAGCCTGACTACCTGAGTTTGATCCCCAGAACCCATAGTGGAACAAGAAGTTGTTCTCTGACCTCCATATGTATACTGTGGCATGTGTGTACTTCTATACATACACACATTAAAAAAATCATTTAAAAAGGGTGCTTGCTACACAAAGTCAGACAACCTGAATTCAATCCCCGGAACCCATTCCAACTCCACACGTTGTTCTGACTCTGACTGTCTCTCACACACACTAAATGGAGGGAATATTATAACTCAGTACTTTTTTTGTATAGGTTACACCTAAAACAAAGGGAAGTCAATTGAAGTATTTGTACTAATATAAAGGAATACAAATCAAGGCTATAATACAGCTCCTAAAACCATTCAAACAAAAAAGTGAGAGCTAAAGCCACACTTACTGTTGTGTTCAAGAAGTGTGTGTGTGTGTGTGTGTGTGTGTGTGTGTGTGTATGTGTATCTCTCACTAAGAACTTAAGCTGTTTAGGCAAAGGCAAACACAAACTTACCGCCAATGTTTCTCAACTCTTCGGCTAAGAGCAATTTTTTCTCCTACTTCTGTGCACACAGGATTAGTCAAAACAATCTTGCCCAAATCAGCCTTGACAGCACTAACTCTTCCTCCTGTTGACAGGGATCCTATATTGACCATAAGCACTTCATTCTTAGACAGCTTTTGGACCTAGGGAAGTAAAGAAAGGGAAAAACAAATGAGGAAATGGTCTCCGAAGAGTGTGATGGCACAGACCCAGCTCTGGGAGGTCAGCCTGCTTTACAAAGCAAGTCCCAGGACAGCAGGGGCAATGTTGAGAGACCCTGCCTCAAAACCAAAACCAAAACCAACAGAAGCTGGGCATTAGTGGCACACACCTTTGATCCCAGCACTCAGAAGGCAGAGGCAGGTGGATCTCTGTGAGTTTGAGGCCAGCCTGGTCTACAGAACACGTTTCAGTACAGCTAGGACTTCAGAGAAACCTTGCCTTGAAAAAACAAAAACAAGACAACCAAACCCAAACCAAATTTTTGTTTCAGTAAGGATTTAAAAAAAATTGATTGCACGAGAGCGGTTTTTGATTTTTTTTTCAGGAAGTCAATTTACTTATAAATTAATTACACATTAGCTATAAAAGACCAAAACTCAAAACTGAGTTCAGCATTGTTGTTGGTCTCTTTCTGAAAGACAAGTCATACAAAGCACTTACCTTTGCTGCTTTCTTGTCTCCTTCAGTTCGTACACCCAGGAGACGTCTAAGCAGGAAATAGGAAATTTCCAGTTCCGTGAATATTTCAGGTAAAGCTCCAACAGCACCAAGCACTTGTCCCACCATCCTGTCAGCTCTGCACAAAGTGGGGTCGATCTTTGTTCCAACTCCTAATATAAAGCAAGAATATTTGGCCTTATTTCTTATCTGAAACACCTCTGGAGTGATTTGCTTTAAAGTTTAGTTAAACAAGCATAAATTGATACCTCTTTACAAATACTTCCATATTCACACACATAAATTAAGCTTAACAAAATTCCTGCTTTATTTCTATTTCATTCATTCAGTGGTTTGTCTCTGTAACAGCTCTGGCTGTCCTGGAACTGGCTCTGTAGACCAGGACTAGGCTCAAGTTCAGAGACTCGCTTGCTCTTGTCTCCTGAGTGCTGGGATTAAAGGCGTGTGCCACCACAGCCCAGCTACTTTTAAGTTATGTGTATATGCATATTATCTGTGTGTGGATTCGAGCCCGTAAATGTGGTGCCAGAAGAGAACACTAACTTTCCTGGAGCTGGAGTTACAGGTGGTTCCGAGCAGCTCCTAACCCCAGGAGCTCTGCCTGAGCAGCAGGCATTCCTCACCACCGAGCCACATCTCCACACCTTAAGAACATGGCAGAAAGGAAAACTTAATTGTGGATATTTTTTTTTCTTTAGTCCAAGGGTAAATTATGGACTCTCATTCAATCTTGCCCTTTTCAACTAATCAAAAAGTTTTAAGAAAATTGAAAACTCTTAAATCAATTCAGCAACTCCCGCATGGTAGAGGTTCTCTTATTTGATCTACCAACCACCACCTTGATTTTTTCCTTTTTTTTTTTTGAGACAGGGTCTTACTTGAGGAAGCTCTTATATCTCGAGTCTGGTTATGTTGTCCACGTTGGTCTCAACTTTCTGTGCTAATGGCAATCCTCCTGCTTCTGACTCTCAAGTATGTGGGACTACAGGTGCTTACTAGAAGTTATTTTCTTTCATCGCCACCACAGTATAAGTATAATCTAACATTTTTGAGTAACTTTACACTTGCGAAACACACAAAAACAACCACTATAACCAAGTGTTTCACCAAACAGTAGACCAGGCACTCACTCTAGTGCAAACCTGTAGTAGTCCCAGCTACCTGAGGACCATTTGAATAAGGAAATTCAAGGCCAGCTTGGGAAATATAGCAAGATAGTAAAACAAACCTAAATCCTCAAACTATATGTAACTAGTTGGCTGTTTTGAATGCTTGGGCCATCAAACTTATTTTCTGCCAGGCCCGGTGACACAGACCTGAAATTCCAGCTATTGGAGCTAGCGAGGCAGGAAGACCTCCAGTTCTAGCTCAGCCTGAGTAACCTTGTAAGAACCTTTCTAAAAATGAAAAAGAGTGGGGCTAGAGAGATGGCTCAGTGATTAAGAGCACCCACTGGCTACTCTTCCAGAGGACCCAGCTTTCGATTTCCAGCACCCACACAAACAGCTCACAATTGTATATAACTTCAGTCCCAGGGGACCCAGTGCCTTCTTCTGGACTTTATGAGAACCAGACACCCATGTAGTGCACAGACACACACATGCACACAGGTAAAACACCTATACATAAAAATAAATAAATAGTAATAATTTAAAAAAGAGAAAAAAGAGGGTATATAAGGCTATACCTCAGTGGCAGAGAATCTACCTAGTATGTTCTAGACATTAGGTCCAAACCCTAGGACTTCAAAACAAAGTAGTCAGAAATAATTATTATTGCTAGTAAGCATTTATACACCAAAATGTACCTTAAAAATATTTTATTATTTGCTTGTATGAGTGGGTGAGCAAACACCTTTACCTGAGTCAGACTGCCAGCTCCAAAATGTACTCTTTGTTTAAATTTTCTAAGATGGACCAATAAGGTCAGGTGTGGTGGTATACACCTTGAAGTCTAGCACTTGGAAAGCTGCTTTGAGCCCTAATATAGCCAAAGATATATGGCAAGACCCTATGTCAAAAATTAAAACAGGATATGGTGGCATACCTTTAACCTCAGCACTCAGGAGGCAGAGGAAGGCGGATCTTTGTGAGTCTGACGCCAGCCAGGCCTACGTAGAGAGACCATATATCTCAAACAAACAAACAAACAAACACCAGAAGGAGGCAGATAGATAGATGACTCAGCAGTTAAGAGCACTTGTTACTCTTGCAGAAGACCTGGATTTGTTTCCCAGAACTCACAAGGCAGCTTACAACCACTGAAACTCCAGTGGCAGGGGGTCTGACGACCTCTTTGGCATTCTTGGGTACCAGTACACACACAGTGCTCAGACACACAGACACACACACACAGACACACACACAAACTCATACACATTAAAATAAGTAAATCTGTAAAACAAAACAAACCTTATAATCTATCCTTAATATGTCTTATGAAACATGCCACAAATCTCCACAATTAAGAGAGAGATGACAGGGAAATGCTTACCAATGAGACCACCTGGGGCGGCATACTGAAGATCATTATGTTCCGCAAACAGTGATACAATTTTGGAAAAGATTGGCTTACACATGAGCTTTCCTTCACTATCTTTGGAAACAATACCCGGTCTCACTTCTATCTCCTGGCCTACCTGTAAACACATAATTAGCAGTGAAAATTACTAAAGAACACATTTACTATTTACATACTAATGTTCTAACAAAAAATGACCACAAAAACTAAAGAAGTAATCTTTCCTCTAATTTCATGATTACCCCCCTTATTTACTTATTATTTTTATTGACCTGCAACTCACTATGTAGAACACGCTGGCTTTGAACTCAGATACCAAGATACCAGCCTGCTTCTGGCTCCCAGCTGTGCACCACCATGCTAGGTTAAAATTATTACTTAAAACAATATTTTACTGCAGGGTGGTGGTGACGCATGCCTTTAATCTCAGCACTCGGGAGGCAGAGGCAGGAGGATCTCTGTGAGTTTGAGGCCAGCCTGGTCTACAACAGCTAGTTCTAGGACAGGCTTGATAGTTACTACAAAACCCTGTCTCAAAAACAAAACAAAAAAAATTACTTTTTGTTTTATTTCAGACATGGTCTCTCTGTAGTTCTGGTTGTCCTGGAAATGACACTGTAGACCAGGCTGGCCTCAAACTCAAGAGATCACCTGCCTCTGCCTCCCCAATGTTCGGTTTGTATTACAACACTCAGCTTTTTTTCCCCAATGGAAAAAACTGATATAGGAGATAGATGGCTCAACAGTTAATAAGCACTTGGTGCTCTCGAAGAGGATCAGAGTTCAGTTCCCAGCAGCCACATGGTAGCTCACAGCCTTCTCTAACTCCAGTTTCAGGGGACCAACAGCCTCTTCTGGCCTCCACGGACACATGCATATTCAGAGACAAAATACTCATACATACATATAAAATAAATAAATCTAAAAAGTTTTAAAAATCAGGTCAACTTAACTGTTGCAATTTACCAAGTAAACCTGTTGTCATATAAAACACGCTCCACCACCACTAGAGAACTATAAATTTAGAGGTCAGACAGCTTCCAAAAACAAAAACAAATCCGTATCCAATATCTGACAACATGATGAAGAAACATTTTTTCATTAGTGTAGTGGTGCAGACCTTTAGTCCCAGCAATCGGGAGGCAGAGGCAAGGGGATCTCTAAGTTCGAGGCCAGCATGCTTAAGACAAGTGTGGGCTGATGAACTGGCCCAGAGGGTAAAGGTGCTTACCACCATGTCTGAGTTCCATCCCAAGAAGCCACTAAATGGAAGGAGTCAACTCCTGAAAAGTTGTCTTGCTTCCACCTGGGTACTGTAGCACTAGTACGTCCACACACATAACAAACAAATACACAGCGCAACAATTCGAAGCCAGTGTACCTTTAAGACTCCTTTCAGAATACTACCACCCGCTACACCTCCCTTAAGGTCATCAACTTCACAGCCAGGTTTGTTGACATCAAATGACCTGATAACTAGAAAAAAAATGAACACAAATTAAAGCCATTTCTCTTTATTTTAGATTCAGAAGACACATTCTTTTAAAACTCAACTTTTCTTAAAAAATAATCTAGTATTATTGCTTTAATGCTTACTGAAGCCTTACTTGTGAGAGTAAAAAAATGGAAATAGCCTGAAAGTACATTAAGAGCAAAAGTATTTATGTAATGAGCACAAGTCTTTTCTTTCTTTTTGGTGAGGGTCATTATCCCCGATGTCTCATAACTATTTACACAGCGTTTACAACAAATTAGCTATTATGACTTAAGGCACATACAGGGACCGGGAGTGTAGTGGTAAGCCCTTGCCTTGTAGCAGCATCAAAAAAGTCAATCAAGTGCACAGGAGACTGTACGTGGACACTCGCAACACGCCACTTTACCTATCTCGTGTTTCTGAGAGAGTGTCTGACTTTGTAGCCCTGAACTCAGAGATCCACTTGCCTCTGCCACCCAAGAGCTGGGATTCTAAGTGTACCACCATGCTGGGATTTTTATATATAAAATTTCTGTATTATATGACTTCTACCATATAAAATAATTTTTAAAAAATTATAAAAAGCAATTCTAAGACTATTATTTTTAGGTCATCCAAGAGAACATTCCTCAATAATCACACAAACAGCTCCAAATGAAGGCCTGGAAGGGCCCAAATACCTACTTTAAAAGTGTTCCTACATCTTTGAGCATTAACCACAGTCCAGTGAAATTGAACTTACTGGTTTTTCAGTAATGGTACAACATCATTTATATGGAACTGTAACGTCCCAACATGATGTACTTCTCTAGCAACTACTGTATTACTCCATGTTGGTTACAGAAAATATCATATATAAAAGCACAAAGAGTTTCTTTTGTACTCAAGGCTGTCATCCAGCAATATAAGACATTATTTCAAATAGGTTTTATGGATTTATCACCTCTGCAGAAAGAGAAAGTATTAATAAACAGCCTTGAAGAAGCACTAACGTGGAAGAGTTCAGTTAAATGTGACTCCTGTCACTTACCAATGAGACGGGGCTCTGAAGTAAAGTCTCTTGGGGGCACTGGTATTTTCTTCACTATGTACTCACAGACAACTTCAATATTGTATTTCAGCTGAGCAGAGATTGGAATAATTGGCGCTCCTTCTGCCACTGTTCCTACATTAACAAATTTCAGAAAGAACAAAATCCTTGGGTCTTACAAAACTTGGTCTATACAGCCGCTAGACAAAGTAATTAGAGCTAACAGAGGAATAAACATTCCCACACAAATGCCAGTCAGCAAGCAGAAAGTAGTCTATAGAAATATGACAATATTCTTTCTTTAACTCCACAAAATGAATTCATTGTCCTCTAAAGGAACAACTGCTAAAACTGTATCACTGGGTATATTTAACAGAGGCAAATGCTGTGTTTAAAGGAATAAAATATGAACACTTCAGGGAAGGAGCTCTTTACAAGCTCAAAGAATTCTAACATGTAATTAACCTTTCCATAAATGCCAAGAGTAAATTACAGACTCCTTGCTGATCAAAGACTGGCTGGCATATATCACATTTTTAAAAATTAATCACATGTCAGACAAACTGGTCAAAGAAATAGACCAAAATAATTAGATTTTAATAAAAATGAATTATTTTTTTATGCTGAAATTAAGTTCCCAACATGAAAAGGCTAAAATAATTAAATGTCAACAGTAATATGCATCATGTCTTCTCTGAGAGTGAAACACGCCATGGTATTAGAGAAAGGAACCCTGCAAAAATTCATTTGTGTTTTGAGGCAGGGTCTCTCTATGCAGTCCTTGCTGGCCTGGAACCAGCTATACACACCAACAAGCTGCCCTTGAACTCAGAAGCCTGCACACACCCGTGCCTCCAGGATGCTGGGATTAAAGGCATGTGCCACGAGGCCCAGAAGAAAGATTGTTTTTGAAATGCTTTTATTCATCTGTCACTAAGGATTGGGAGGCAATGATGTGAACTCAGTACCCTGTGTATGCCAGGCAAGCCCTCTACCATTGAGCGATAGTCTAAATTCTTGGGATTTTAAAAAACTTAATCTGATAGCATTTCCAAACTTCAGTTTTAATTTTGTACATTAAATTCAAAAATAGATATTTATAGTCTTACCAGGACACTGTATCAAATCACTAACTAGTAGCAGGTAGAAAAAAAAGAACATTTATGATACCTAAATTGACTTTGTTTTAGATAATGTACTATATTACCTTTCAAAGTGATCCTCTGATTTAAGTTATTATAGCTTCTTACCTTGTACAAATGCAAGAATCTGCTCATATTGTTCCTTAGCCTGACTTTCTTTTACCAGATCAATTTTATTCTGTAAGATCAAAATATGCTTGAGTTTCATGATTTCTATGGCAGCCAGGTGTTCAGAAGTCTGAGGCTGAGGGCATGATTCATTACCAGCTAGTTGACAGAGAATAAAAAAGATACATAAGATTAACTAGAAATATCTAGACCATGCAATTTCAAAAATAGAAAGCAGATTGTTGGTTGTGAGGAGCTGGAGGGAGTGCAATTGGGCAATGACTTCTTAACAGGCATCACTTTTGCGGTGATGAAATTCTGAATGTACTTCCATTCACTGAGTTGTCCCCTCTAAGTAATAAATGGCAATCTTTATATTATGCACATATTCTACCAACTTTGCTTTCACCCTTTATCTGTGCTTACTACAGTCTCCCATTCCCGGCTCTAAGCAAGAAGTTTCCAATGAACAGATTTGGCTTCAAGAGCTCTTTTGTTTAGGCCTTCTAGCTCAGTTTAGCCTAGGTATATTCTGGCAGTCAAGCTCCTAGGAGACTCAACCTCCTGAGATTAAGGTTACTCCTTCCAAGCAAGAGCACCGTGAAGACAAGCAACAGTGCATACCATAGGCAAGATTTGCTCACCATGCTAGCAATCACCTTGCCCAGTATGTTCATGTGTCCTGTACTATAATCTCTCGAATGCCTAAAAGCACCATATCCATGCTTATCAAATCTCTTATTAGCTCACATAAGGAGGCAAAAGTAACTTTGGAAACAGCCATGTTGTACTACATCACGGCAATTATTGTGAATAACAATCACACCTCTACATGCAGGGACAACACACAACATACACATATGCCTTTTTGGATACTGTCCGACTTCTCAGAAGCCATAACCCAAGGACTCTTTTGCTTAGTATTTTGGTTGTGATATCTAGAAGAAGAAAATGTCATTCTGGATGGCACATTCCTAGTCATGCCTCACTTAGGTAATGGACACGGCCTCCAAAGGATTTAGTTCTTCCTCACATATTCTACCCAAATTAGTTCTTTATTGGTTTGTCCAGATCAGTTCTGATGATTTTACCTATCAACAGAAGAGCTGCATCCATCACTGCTGCGCCGTTCAACATTGTAGCCATCAAAATATCATGGCCAGGACAGTCAACAAAGGAAACATGCCTAACAGTTGAGAAACAACAATCAGCCTTAAAACCAATCAAAACTATAAGCAAGGCCGGGTGGTGGTGGTGCATGCCTTTAATCCCAGCACTCGGGAGGTAGAGGCAGGTGGATCTCTGTGAGTTCGAGGCCAGCCTGGTTTACAGAAGGAGTTCCAGGACAGGCTCCAAAGTTACACAGAGAAACCCTGTCTCAAACAAACAAACAAACAAAACCAAACTATAAGCAAACTAGATTTCTTGAAGTTAAATCTCAAGGGAACTGGTTTTCACTGTGGGAAAACGTAGACTTTGGGGCTCATGCCTCTGGTACCCAGGTAAACCCAAACACATACATATAATTAAAAACACTAAATTTTAAACACAGAGAGAATGAGAATTTGAAAAAAATATTTTGTCCAAAATAGCACTAGTCCTGAAAACCTAGAACTGTGCACTTGAAGTGAGGGGCGGCGCTTCTCTAAAACTCTAGGGCTCCAGGTCAGGGCCTTTGAAGGCTTTTCAGACCCTGCTTCAGCCTCACAGAAGACAGCACCGGCTCCCCTCGAGCTGGAGTGTGAGGCCGTTGTGACTGTTGGAAATGAGCTCGAGTTCTCTGTTTAAGAGCTTACATTTGTGCACGGTGGGGCACACCTCCAATCCCAGCACCCGGGAGGGAAATCTTGTTCATTACAATTTTCTGAATTAATTCTAAAATTCTGTTGTTATTTAGATAGGGTCTCAATATGTAGCCCTGGCTAGCCTGGAACTCACAGATCCACCTGTCTTTGCCTCCCTCCTTCCCAGTGCTGGAATTTTAAAGGCTTGTACCACCATATCTGGGCTTGCTTTTTTTCCCCCTACAAAGCTAGGTTGGGGTTTTACTGAAGCTATTTTAGTATAGATGTTAAGCACAAAGGTGAAGAGGTACTTAGAAAGAAAGACACATTCCAGGGTGTGGGGATAGGCTTCTAAAGAGTTACCAATATCAAAACTTTAAATAAAGGCCAACAATATAGCTGATATTCTCTTGCTTCAGTGTGACTTATTTTGCTTGGTGGGGATAGTTTTTTTAGTTTTTTTTTGTTTTTGGTTTGTTTTTTTAAAACAGGGTTTCTCTGTGTAGACCAGGCTTGACTCAAATTAGAGACCTGTCTGCTTCTCCCTCCCAAGACCCTATCTAAAACAGAATCCTGATATCCAGTTCATTACAATTTCTTAAATTAATTTTTAAAATTACATTAAAGTGTTGCTTGAGAGATTGCTCAGTGGTTAAGAGCATTGGCTGCTCTTTTGGAGGACCCTGGCTCCCAGCACCCACATGGTGGCTCACAACTGTCTACAGTGAATCTGGCATTTTCGTACAGAGACACATGCAGCAAAACAACAACACAAACACAAATTAAATAAATAAAATGTCGGGTGTTAGTGGCACACGCCTTTAATCCCCGCACTAGGGAGACAGAGGTAGGAGGATCTTTGTGGGTTCAAGGCCAACTTGGTCTACAGAGCAAGTTCCAGGGCTGGCTCCATAACTACTGGGAAACCCTGTCTTGCAAACAACAACAAAAACCACCACCAACAACAAGAAAAACAAAATGATTGCATTAAAGTATTTATCCTGATTATTGAGATTTCTTGGTTTCTCCTCCATCCTTAAATTTTGGCCCTGAGATGAAGATATGACTCTGCCCCAATCTAATATGGTCTTAATGAACTTGCAATCCCCAAAGACATCAGTAACCAGATACCAGCACCCTCTGGTAAAGGACCAACATGTGCAATAATATTCAGAAAATTGTTTGGAAGCTCAGTGGTGGTGGTGCAAGCCTTTAATCCCAGCACTTGGGAGGCAGAGACAGGCACAGCTCCATGAGTTCAAGGCCAGCCTGGTCTACAAAGTGAGTTCCAGGACAGGTTTCAAAAAGCTACAGAGAAACCCTGTCTCGAAAAACCAAAAAAGAAAGAAAAAAAAATTGTTTGGAAAGGAGTCTATTTATTTTAAAGAAGTAATTTCAAAACTGGTTTCATTCTTCCTTATCTAGCAAACAAATGACACTGTTGAAATCCAGTAAGGTATTTTCTCTCCCTTCCTTTTTTGCTTATGTAATACTTGCCTTAAAAAAAAGAATTTTTAAAGAAGATTTATTTTTATTTTCTGTGGATAAGTGTTATTTCTGGTACCCTCAGAGGCCAGGAGAGGATGTGGGAGTTCCTGGCTGTGAGCCACCAAGTAGATGCTGGGAATTGAACCTGGGTCCTCTGCAAGAGCAGCCAGTGCATTCAACAGCTGAACCCTCTCCAGCTCCCTCATGCATCTTTTCAGTTTGTAGAACTTTTTTCTAAGTATTTAAAATTAATTAAAAAATATTTCTTTCAATTATCATCATTACATAAAATAACATGAAATAATGGAAAAACAATGAAACAATTCAGCAACTAAGTTTATAAAAGCACAAAACGGAGACTTAAAGAGCATAAAGTATTTTTTAACACAAAAGTTACCTGACTAATTTGAAGTTCCCTTTGGTTCCAGGGATGTCCGTGGGAAACTCATCCGGTGTACTACTGCCACATGACCTGTAACATTCTGGTCTAGGACAACTTGGGTCATCAAGTTTATAAATCTAAAAGTTTCAATGTAAAAGAAAAAAGAAAACTGGATTTGTTACCTATGCAACAATCAAAGTTAAATGGTTTCTAGTTTCAGGGTCCATAGATCACCTTAGCATTGGCATATCCAAGCTTGATGGTAATGTTTCTTTCTAGTTCATTTTTGAATCTGACGGTGTGAACTCCAGAAATAGCCTTTACCACAGTGGACTTCCCATGAGCTACATGGCCAATTGTACCTATTGACAAAGCAGAACAAAATTACCTTCTTCACGCAAGTACACCAAACATTTCGTCAAATAGCATGGAGTAGAAAACAAACAAAAAAACGGCCAGGCAGTGGTGGTACACACCTTTAATCCCAGCACTCAGGAGGATCTCTGTGGGTTTGAGGCAAGCCTGGTCTACAAAGTGAGTTCCAGGACAGCTAGGCTAACAATGAGAAACCCTGTCTTGGGGGGAGGGAGGGGAGGAAACAAGAAAACTAAAAACCATAGACATCAAGGTAAAACTACCAGTAATAGAGCTAGTGACATGACTCAGCAGGTAAAAGCACTTGTCACAAAAGCCTGAGTCACCAGAATGGAGAGAAGCAGCTCCTGAAAGTTCTCCTGACGACACACACACACATACACACACACACACAATAATCACAATGGAAATAAAACTATTTAAAGAGAATTCAATTTTTCCCTATCTGCTCTGTCCTATTGTAAATTTCTTCTCAGACCAATTTTAGTATATGTACTTGAGAAGAAGAAACAGGATGGACAGTTTGAGGCTAGCCTGGACAATGTAGAAAGACCCTGCTATAAAACTTGGAAGAAAAAAATACTCAAAATCTTGCTTCAAGAGCCAGGGGTATGGTAGATCTCTGAGTTCAAGGTCTGCCTGGTCTACAGAGAGTTCCAAGACAGCCAGGGCTATACAGAGAAACCCTGTCTCAAAAAACAAAACAAAAAATCTTGTCTATCAAGAAACATTGACATGCCCAGTTAATATGACAAACTCCAGCACAACAAAAAAGAACACACTCATAATCACAGTATTCAGAAGTCTGAGGCAAGGAGATTGTCTTGAGTTAGAGGTCTGTGTAGCTTGGGCTACACAGTGAATACCAAGCTAGCCAGGGTTGCATAGCAAGTGTTAATCCCAATGGCGAGAATAAGACCACTACCACACTTGAGCCGAATTTGAAGCCAGCTTGACTCTTATTGGGGTGCATCTAAGAGCTGGCCAGCAACTGCCTCCAAAGTTGGTTAAAGAGAGCAGCCCTGCCAGGCAGTGGTGGCACATACCTTTAAGAAAGTTTATAAATCTTAAAGTTTCAATGTAAAAGAAAAAAGAAAACTGGATTTGTTACCTATGCAACCAATCCTCTCAGCACTTGGGAGGCAGAAGCAGGTAGATCTGTGAGTTCGAGGTCAGCCTGGTCTACAAGAGCTAGTTCCAGGACAGCTAGGACTGTTACACAGAGAAAACCTGTCTCAAACAAAACAAAACAACAACAACAAAAAAAGGAGCAGCCACAAATCCTCTTTTAAGGAGCAAAAAATCCTGGAGTACTTTTTACAAAAGGGAGATAATGGGGCAGTAAGGAAATACAAATAAATAAATAAAAAATAAAAAAAATTAAAAAAACCATGTGGTCACCCACCATGAGATTAGGAGGGGTCAAGGAGGGTCTGGGTATTCTCAAAATAAATCATGGCCATGGGTTGGGGAAGGTTAGGTTCTAGGAAACAGAGCTACAAAACTCTCACAGTGAACAAAAACTCATTTTTAAAAACACATAATGGCTCCTGCCTTTAAAACAGAGTCAGGCAGGTTCCTCACAAGTCTGACTCAAAACTAAAAAAAAAGAAAAAAAAAAAAGAAAAAAAAACCAGACCACACCACATTTATACTCAAGCAATATACCTCAACAGTTCTAGGTGCCTATTAGGGGGAGGGGGAGAATTCTACTTAATTATAGCCTATATATCAAATAAAACTTCTATAAACTGCCCTTGTATGACAATAATGCATTTTCACTTCAAACTTGTGCTACCTATGATTACACACTGCCGAGTACTAGTTTACTGTCGTAAACTTTTCAAACATATATCTCCAAAAAAAAAAAAAAAAGAAGCAGCATTTTGTTCACAAGGGGTCCACAGCTTTCTTTCTGTTACTGTACTACTCAGGCCAACCTCCAAGGAAACGCCCACATTCTTCAAGTAGTTGCACAAAAGAAGACATTAAAATTACTTTTAAGTCAAGTGTCTGAGCTATCTTACCAATATTAATTGTAGCTTGTCTGCTGATAACTTCATGTGAAAGTGGTGTCAACTTGGTGACGTCCTGCAATGAAATAGTTCAAAACACAAATCAATATAAACCAGAAAATCTTCCTTGACTTTATACTCCCCAGACTCAACTCTACCCTGTATAAGCAGCACTTTTCTCCCGCTGAAGTGCTTTGTCTCGAAACGGCTAAGATTGGGGACCCTAGCAGCCCTTCACTGTTGCAAGACAACACCATTCACTAAGAGAGGTCTGGAGATAAGAGGCCATCTAATCCTGGAGCCTTAGCAAGTCCTCAAGGGTTCAGCAGTGTCAGTGTAGTCCGGTTTCCAACCCTTTACAGACTTAATGGCAATCTCGTGTGTCTCGTGCTGGCCTCCAGCTCGAAATGTAGCCAAGAATAATCTTTAACTTCTGATCTTCCTATTTGAATCTCTTAAGAACTAGGAATTACTGGTGTGCGCTTATGCACTTCTGGGGATGGAACTCCGGGATTTGTGCCTGCTAAGTATGCACTCTACCCAGTGAAGTGCAGCCCCACACTCCTTAATTATATTTATCATCAAAGCTTAGCCACACACTCTAGGAGTTCCAAGTCTCACAATCGTTCACCAGTTTGGGGACTAGGCAAGGTACTGGCAGCGGAACTGGCACGCCTTAGACTTAGAGGGTCCAGCCTTAGGATGGCTCCGCTACCCCGCGCTCCAGCCACCAGGGCGGTGTCTCATCGCCACGCCCTTCAAGAGTCCATGCCCTCTCCCGAGCTCAGGGTGCATTCCCGCCGCAAATCGAGAACTCACCAATGTGGCAAGATCCTGTCGGGAAAGATGTGGCTGCCCGAGAGTCACTCCAACCTCACCCCCAGCCATCTTGCTCAGAGAGGAAGGAAACTGTTCGGTAGCAGCCTGATTTAACGCAGGTCCCCTTGGGCGGAGCGAAGGAGGAGAGGCGGGAAGGCGGACTACGGCCCAGACCTGGTAAAAAAGATGGCAAATGCAGCACTGATCTCACTGCTTGGACTTTTCTGTTTGAATTTTCACAGAAACTACCCGTACCCTTACTCACAAACACGATACAATGTTTTGGAATGTATCCCTTGCAGTCCTGTTAGATTTTTTTTGTGCAGGCAAAACTGAGGACAGCTCCAGGTTAGTTCCCCTCCCTCCCCCCCCCCTCCTTGAGAGGAGGGTTATTAGTGCGACACAGCGCGCTGGACAGAGAAGCCATTTCCGTTTCCTTTTGGTGCCAGCCGGAAGAATTTCCCGGCATCTGGGCTTCTTGCCTGTGTTGTAAAGTCAGAAAGTGGAGATTTCTCTTTTATTTTATTCCATTAATTTATTTACTCGGTTTTTTTCTGTTTCTGTAACTTAATAAAGCAATATCAGCTCGGAATCCTCTTCCGCCTTGCTGGGACTCTGGGTCCAGAGGATGACACCGCGTGCTGGGCTCGCCACGCTTAAGCCTCGCGGTCCCTAGGGAGCTCGCACAGAGCGCCCTCGCGCGGAGGCCTGGGGCTCAGGGGCGTACCGTTGGAGGGAAAAGTCCCTCCCTTGTTCCTTGGGAGAAGTTTCTAGGGATGATAAGGTGATGTTAGTCTCCACCCGCGTAAATTTAGCTTCTGGAAGCCAGCTGTCTGAAGAGCGTCCGCACCTTTTTTTTTTTTAGCTGAACCTAGGAAATCCTCATTTTGCATCTGTATTTAAAAATTTAAATGTCACGTAATCTCTGTACTCAGGAGGCAGAATCAGGAATTTATGAGCTCAAGACCAACCTGTGTTATGTAGAGACCCTGTCTCAAAAAAGTGAGGTAGGGGTGGGGTTAAGAACATAGTTTTGGCAGAAAGTGTTTTCCCTGGCATGTATGATGCTCTAGGTTCACCACTAAAAAGAAAACGATCTTTTAAAATTCTCTCTCATTGTTTTTCTTTTGAGACAGGCAGGCTCTTATATATCCCAGCTGGTCATGAACTTACTTCGAATCACAGGATGACCTCGAACTTCTGCCTCTCCTTCTCAATGCTGTGATTACAGGCTTTGACTATGTGCCTGATTCATTGGGTGCTGGGGATCGAACTGAGAACCTCATCCATGCTGGGTAAGCACTCTATCAACTGAGCTACACCCCCACCCCCATCTTGCATTTCTTTCTTTTCTTTTTGTTTTTTTTTTCGAGACAGGGTTTCTCTGTGTAGCTTTGGAGCCTGTCCTGGAACTCGCTATGTAGATCAGGCTAGCCTCGAACTCAGAGATCCACCTGTCTCTGCCTCCCGAATGCTGATTAAAGGCATGCGTCACCACTGTTACAGATTTGCTGCGGGTCCCCGGCAGCTTGCTGCGGGGTCGAGACCACGCGGCAGGTCCACAAACCAAGGTGGGAAAGCAGCCAGTCCCAAAGACCAGGCGGCAGGGAAGGTGGCTGGTCCCCTGTGGCGACAAACAGATAGGCGGCAGGTGGGAGACAGAGATAGGTACATCATGTAAAGTTGGACATTTATTAGGTGGGTTATGGAGGGGAAGGAAAAAGGGGAGAAGGGGGAGAGAGAGACAGAAAAGAGGGGAAGCAGATAAGTGGGGAG
This sequence comes from Myodes glareolus, assembly GCF_982192425.1. Classification (NCBI taxonomy): domain Eukaryota; kingdom Metazoa; phylum Chordata; class Mammalia; order Rodentia; family Cricetidae; genus Myodes; species Myodes glareolus. The sequence continues at coordinate 90,010,927 of NC_142053.1, read as the reverse complement.
AGACCCAGAAGCTGCCTCTTCGAGAGAGGGTCAGGAAAGAGAGAGAACTCAGGCTGCAAGCAGGAAGAAAGACCTGCCTACCTCAGCGAATGGGGGAGGGAGTGGGCGTGGCTTGTCTCTTAAAGAGACAGAACAACCATTACAACCACCGCCCAGCTCCCATTTGCCATCTTGCATTCTGAACAAGTTTCTGTTTATAAATTCACCTCTCATCCTCCGTTATCTTTTTGTTTTAAGTCAGTGACTATTTGTAACCTCAAATAACTTTTTTTTTCTTTTTGGTTTTGGTTTTTCGAGGCGTTTCTCTGTGTCGCTTTGGAGCCGTCCTGAAACTCGCTCTGTAGACCAAGCTGACCTCGAACTCACAGAGATCCTGCCCAGCCTCCCGAGTTCTGGGATTAAAGGCATGCGCCACCACCTCCCGGCCCAAATAAATTTTTTAAGATTTATTTATCTTGTTTATAGATCTGCCTGCACATTTGCCTAAATGCCAGAAGAGGGCACCAGATCTCATTATAGCCAATGGGGCTGGAGATATGGGTGAGCAGTTAAGAGCACTGACTGCTCTTCCAGAGGTCTTGAGTTCAATTTCTAGCAACCATATGGTGGCTCACAACCATCTGTAATGAGATCTGTTGCCCTCTTCTGGCCTGCAGGCACACATGCAGGCAGAACTCTGTATACATAATAAATAAATAAATCTTTAAGAGAAAAAAGGAGGAGGGAAGGAAACACCACAGGGCAACCAGGCATGGTGCTGCATGTCTTTAATTCTAGCACTTGGACCGTGCAGTTCAAAGCCTTTCTTGGTTAAGTAGAATCCGAGGGCAGCCTGGACTACATGTAACCACATGGGTGGGAAACCTGGGTCCTCTTCAAGAGCAGTAAGTGTTCTTAATCACTGAATTATCCATCACTCCGGCCCCACGGTTTTAATTTGCTTTTTTTCCTGGTTTTTTGAGACAGGGTTTCTCTAGCTTTGGAGCCTGTCCTGGAACTAGCTTTTGTAGGCCAGGCTGGCCTTGAACTCACAGAACTCACCCTGCCTCTGCCTCCCCGAGTGCTAGGATTAAAGGCGTGCGCCACCACCGCCCTGCCATCATCACACTTCTGTAGCAAGTACTTTTTACCACTGGGCCATCTTCCCACCTTGGATTCTAGCTTTTAATGTTTGTATATATACTTATGAGTGTAGGTATAGGTCATGAAACTAAAAAAGAAACAACAAGAGAGAGAAAAGAGCTATTGAGGAAGGGAAGAGGAAAATAGGACCCATGTGGCATGCAAGTGAAAAAGAAGCCAGAGAGATGGAAGGGTACAAGGGACAAGGGCAGTTGATGGGGAAGAAGACTAGGAAGGAGAATCAATAAGAACAAAATATGCTTGAAAATACCATAATGGGCCTGTAAGATGGTTCAGTGGGTGAAGGAGCTTGCTGCTAAGCCTAACCACCCGAGTTCAATCCTCAGATCCCACACAGTAGAAGGAAAGAACTGACTACCCCCAAGTTGTCCTTTGACCCCCACACAGGCACAGTGGTACAGGTACACACAGATACATGCATGTAGACACACACTAAATGCATACATGCATACATACATACACTAGAGCTGGAGAGATGAATTAGTAGTTAAGAGTACTTGCTGTTCTTCAAGAGGACCTGAGTTCAGTTCCCAGCACTCAAGTTGGGTGGTTCATAGCCACCAGGAACTCTACCTCCAGAAGATTGAATACCCTCTTCTGGCCTCCACTGGTACAGCAACAGACCCTCACACAGACACACCCATACGCATAACTGTAAACAAATCTCTAAAAATCAATGAATAAAGTGTAATAAAATATTTTAAAAAGAAAATGGCATAATTAGCCAAGCATGGAGGCACACACCTTTAATCCCAGTACTCAGGAGGCTGAGGCAGGTGGATGTGGATGAGTGGAGGCCAGCCTGGTCTACACAGCAAGCCCCAGGTCAGCCAGTGCTACGCAGTGAGCGCTTGGCTCCACAAACAAAAGAAAATGCCATACTGAAACCTACAACTTGTACACCAATTAAAGATTTTAAAATATTAAGAAATATTGAGGGGCTGGCGAGATGGCTCAGCAGTTGAAAGCACGGGCTGCTCTTCCAAGGGACACGGGTTCAATTCATGACAGCTCAAAGCTGTCTGTAGATCCTGTTCCAGGGAATGTGACACCCTCACACAGACATATATGCAGGTAAAACACCAACATACATAAAATACAAATAAATTCTTAGAAATCGTTTTTAAAAAGAAATATTGAATTTTCCAGGTGGTGCATGCACTTGGGAGGTAGACGTAGACGGATCAGCGAGGTCTACAGAGTGATTTCCAGTACAGTTGGGGCTATACAGTGAAAACCCTTTCTCAAAACAAGATATTGAATTCAAAATAGATAATGTAGGAGCTAAAAGCATAAGTTGAGAGACGGCTTATCAGTTAAGAGCACTTATTACGTTAAAAAGTTTTTAGATTTATTTATTTTATGTATATAAGTGATTTGCCTGAATGTATTTGGCTATGTAGCATTTGTGTGTGTGGTTCCCACAGAGATCAGAAGAGGGCATTGGATCACTGGAACTGTTGAGAATAGAACCTGAGTTCTGGGCTGGAGAGATGGCTCAGTGTTTAGGAGCACTGGCTGCTCTTTCAGAGGACCTGGGTTCAATTCCTGGTACCCACATAGTAGCTCACAATTATGGCAGCTCACAACTGTCTGTAGCTTCAATATCTGACACTCTTATACAGACATACATGCAGCAAAACACCAATGTGCATGAAATAAAAATAATTTTTAAAAATCACCATGGTAGAGTATATATGCTTAACAGGAGGCTCTATGTTCAATAGCCACCACCCAATCAATCAATCAATCAATAACCAATCTGATATTTAAAATGGGGAAAAAGTCTAAATAAACTTGTTACCAAAGAAGAGAGATAACTTGGTGGTTAAGAGCCCCAACTGCTTTTCCAAAGGACCTAAGTTCAATTCCCAGTACTCACATAGCAACTCACAGCTGTCTGTAACTCCACTTTAAGGGGATATGACACTCTCTTCTGGTCTCTGTGGGCATCACACACACATACTTTGCTGACAGACATTCAGGGAAAACACTCATACACATAAAATAAAAATAAAATCTTTAAAACTGGCAAAGTGTTCTTATATATGAATGCAAAAAGTGTGACTATAATCCCCAAATTTGGAAAGTGGAGTCAGGAGAATCAGCTCAAGGCCAGACTTCGAACCTTAGACAGAGGGTTCGAAGCCAGCCTGCCTCAACTCCTACCCTACCCGTACTGAGATATGAATGACTGATCAGTCCACGGGAAGATACTCAAACTGGGCATATATATAGCTCAGTGGGAGAGAATTTACTTAATATTCATGAGGCCCTGGGATGGATCAGATCACCAGCACCAACACCATCACACCCCCACCACCTAGCAAGCATGCACGTGTGCACACACACACACACACACACACACACACACACACACACACACACAGGTTCAACAGTCATTAAAGAATGCAAATTAAACTGGGCGATGGTGGCACATGCCTTTAATCCCAGCACTGGGGAGGCAGAGGTAGGCGGATCTCTGTGAGTTCAAGGCCAGCCTGATCTACAAGAGCTAGTTCCAGGACAGGCTCCAAAGCTACAGAGAAACCCTTTCTCAAAAAACCAAAACCAAAAATAAAAAATAAATGTGATGGTGACCAGAGTTAGGATCCCCAGATCCCAGAGAAGTCAGATGTGGTGACGTGTATATACTACTATAGCAAGATGGGAACTGGAGACAGGAGAGTTCCTGGAAGCTTAAGGACCAGATATCCAGGCCTATGCAGCAGAACACAAAAACCCTGTCTCCAAGGTTGCTGGCAAGTACTGACGTTGGAGGCAGCCCTCTCCCTTTCCCACACATGCTAGGGCACGTGTGCCCACAGTCAGGCACGTAAGTACACATATACACACAATAGTTTTTTTTTTTTAATCTATGATCTGTATATGCAAAGGAACATAGATTTGAGTTCATTCTTTGAGTTCTTTCTTGTCTGGCTAGCAAGAAAGGTCGAAACCTACTCTGGTGTTTTGAATAGGAATGGCTCCCACGGGTGGAGAATGCTCATTTGTTTCCTGACCAGACAGACCCGAACAATCACACAGAAACTATATTAATTGTGTTTTCATGCCTGGCCTATAGGGAATGGCACTATTAGGAGGTGTGGCCTTTTTGGAGGAAATGTGTCACTGTGGGGGCAGACTTTGAGGTCTCATATGTGCTCAAGCTATATCCAGTGTGGTAGACAGTTCACTTCCTGTTGCCTACAGATCCAGATGTAAAACTCTCAGCTCTTTCTCCAGCATCATGTCTGCCTGCATGCCACCTAACTTCCCACCATGATGATAATGGACAAAAACTCTGAAACTTTAAGCTAACCTCAAACATTTTCCTTTATAAGAGTTGCTGTGGTCATAGTGTTTCTTCACAACAATAGAAACCCTAAGACACCTACTTATTTATTTATTTTTGGTTTTCCAAGTCAGGTATTCTCTGTGTAACAGCCCTGTCTGTCTTTGAACTTACTCTGTAGACCAGGCTGGCCTTGAGTGCACAGAGATCTGCCTGCTTCTGCCTCCCAAATGATAGGTTAAAAGTATGCACCACCATCGCCTGGCAACACCTACCTTTTTATGTGTGGACATTAGTTGTTCTAATAGTATCGTTATAAAAGCTATCCTGTTGTGGAATATTAGTTGAAGAAAATAAAGAGCTGAATGGTAAATAGTTAGGCAGGAGAAAGGATAAGTGGGGCTGACAGGCAGAGAGAATAAATAGGAGAAATCTGGAAAGAGAAGTTTAGGGAGCAACAGGAGAAGGAGAGGAGGACTCCAGGGACCAGCCACCCAGCAAGCCATGGAGTAAGGAGTAAAGAAAGTATATAGAAAGGTTAAAAGCCCAGGGGTAAAAGATGGATGAGATAATTTAAGAAAAGATGGCCAGAAACAAGCTGGCTAGAACAAGACTCCTTGTATTTATTTGGGAGCTAGGTGGCAGACTCCAAAGAGCAAAGAGTAATAAACAACCATCACTATCCTTTTCTTATTGAATTCCCTTAGTACTTTTATATAAAAAGTAAATTGAAAAAAAATAAATAAAATTGAGAGCTGGGCGGTGATGGTGCATGCTTTTAATCCCAGCACTCAGGAGGCAGAAGTAGGCAGATCTCTGTAAGTTTGAGGCCAGCCTGGTCTACAGAGTGAGTTCCAGGACAAGCTAGGACTGCCACACATTGGGCACCAAATGAGTCTTTTGCTGTTCTGCCAGCCAGCTCCCAAATAATGGCATGGGGCCTTACTATTAATTATGAAAATTGGGCCTTAGCTTAGACTTGTCCCACTAGCTCTTTTTTTTTAATGGTTTTTCGAGACAGGGTTTCTCTGTAGCTTTGAAGCCTGTCCTGGAACTAGCTCTTGTAGACCAGGTTGGCCTCGAACTCACAGAGATCCACCTGTCTCTGCTGCCTGAGTGTTGGGATTAAAGGCGTGCGCCACCACCGCCCGGCTTCCGCTAGCTCTTATAACTTAAATTAACCCATTTATTTTAATCTCATTCTGTCATGTGGCTCGTTACCTCATCTCTCCGTACTGCTCATACTGCTTCCTCCACATCTGACTGGTGATTCTGGCTTCTTCTGTGTCTCCTGGAACCCCTCTCAAGTGCCTTGATTCACCTCCTCTTCCTTTCTTCCCCCAGAAGTCCCACCTAAACCTCCTACCTAGCTACTGGCCAATTAGCTTTTTATCACAGAAATCATAGCAAATACATCTTCACACAGTGTATAAATATCCCACAACAGATCTCTATGAATTCCAGGCCAGCCTGATCTATGAGTTCCAGGCTAGCCAAGGCCCCATGGTGAGACCTTGTCTTGGGCTGAGGATGTAGTTCAGTGGTAGAATGTGTGTTTGGTATGCCCCAAGGTTGTAGGTTTGATCTCTGGTGCCACATTTTTTGACATGTTTTTTTTTAAGCATTCACATTGGCTAGAATCAGCCTATGAGAGAGAACATTTGAGTAAGTGTGCAACATAGTAGTGTTAACTATATACATATTGTTGTGCAACTGATTGATGGAACCTTTGCTTTTCCATCTTACAAAACAGGAACTTTATACCCATGATTACAGGGCTTACTTGTTTTCTGAGACAGGCTTTTTTTGCTATGCTGTCCAGACTGGCCTGAAATTTGTTGTGCAGTCCAGTGTGGCCTTGGACTCATGACCTATCTCAGCCTCCCTAGGGCTAGAATTACAGGTACGTGCTCTCTCTCACACACAGCTTGCTTAGCCTTTTCCTCTTCCTTTCCTTTCTGTCTTCCCCCTCTTTCTCTATGCTAGTGACTTAACCTAGAGTCTCATGAATGGCCAAGCACTCACTGTCTCATATATTTGCATACTCTGTAACGCTAAGCTCCACAGCCTCAGCCTGGTTGAGACTGGTTTGAATCTGTATATCAACTTGGGAGGAATTGGAATCTGACAGTATGGAGACTTCCAATTGCTTCTGGGATTTGCTTCACCCATGCTTAGCATTCGGTCATCTGTCACTAAGGCAATATTCCCCACATCTCTAGGCAACATGAAGTCGGTGCTCCTGTAGGTCAAGTCTGAGCCCAGTGTTTGTATATGAGTAACTGTTGTGACTCTTTCTCTGTCCTGCCTACCAGCTCCCAAATCACAACACAGAGACTTACTATTAATTATGAAAGCTCGGCAGAGAGGTTAGGCTTGTTTCTAATTAGCTCTTATCGCTCAAATTAACCCATTTCTTTTAATTTACGTGCTGCAATGTGGCTCATGGCTTGTTACCTCATCTCCCATGTCATGCCTCCTCTGCATCTCCTCGGAATTCTGCCCTTCTTCTCAGTGGCCTCTGTACCTGGAAATCCTACCTAGCTGTTGGGCATTCAGCTTTTTATTAAACCAATCACAGTTACATATCTTCACATATTGTCAAGGTACCCTGTTTTCTAGTCAGCAACCCAATTCAAAGCTGAGGGGGCCAGAAATGTTTTTCTCTGCCCTGTAAACTACAAAGTTTGGTGTTGAGATAGTTATACAATCACTGGTTTTTAATTTTCTTTCTTTTGTTCTTCTTTTTTTTTTTGTTTGGTTTTTCGAGTCAGGGTTTCTCCGTAGCTTTGGTGCCTGTCCTGGAACTAGCTCTTGTAGACCAGGCTGACCTCAGAGATCTCACAGAGATCCACCTGCCTCTGCCTTCCGAGTGCTGGGATTAAAGACATGTGCCACTACCAGCCAACTGGCTTTTAGTTTGTTAAGCACTTATTTGTGTGTATGTAAGTGTGTGTGGATGAGGGTGGGGGCACATGTGAATACCACAGAGTGTGTGTAGCTCAGAGGAGACTTGGTAAGAGTTGGCTCACACTGTGAGTTTGAGTCCGGCCTGGTCTACAAAGCAAGCTCCAGGACAGACTCCAAAAGTTACACAGAGAATACACAATACAGAACACATAGAAATACACAAAAGACAAAAACAACAACAAAAAAGAGTTGATTCATTCCTTCTACCACGTGAATTCGTGAATTCTGGAACTTTACTTTGGGTAATCAGACTTGGAGGCAGGCACCTTTACACTCTGAGCATGAAAAGACCTACGGTCACTTTAAAAAAGAATTTACAGCCAGGTTTGGTGGTGCATTCCTTTATTCCCAGCAGAAGGATTTCTGTGAGATTAAAGCCAGCCTGGTCTACATTGTGAGTTACAGGACAGTCAAAATTACATAATGAGATCTTATCTTAAAAAACAGAACCAAACAAAAACAAACAACTCAGAATTTAGTTTCTGCTGCGCATGGTGGCACATGCCTGTAATTCCAGCACTCGGGACGTTGGCACAGGACAGAGTGGGATGCTGTCTCAAAAATAAGGAAGAAAAGGCATAGTGTGCCGGTGCCCCAACTGCAATTCCAGCCCTTAGGAGGTGGAAGCAGGGTGACCACCAGTTCAAGGGCATTCTTGACTATAGAGCAAGAGCAGCCTGACCTATAGGATACTGCCTTAAAATAAGTAATAAAATATTAAAACGAGGGTGCTGGTGGCTGGAAAGACGAACACTTGCTGCTCTTCCAGAACCCTCTTTGATCCTCTCACAACCACCTGGAATTCCAGCTCTGAGAATCCAGTGCCCTCTTCTGGCCTCTGTGGACACCCACACAGACATGACTTTTGCAGAATTTTGTTTAAAAACAACACATGGCGTGTACAGAGCTCTCATAAATCACATACATTAAAATGCAATCTTTTAAAAAATAATTTTATTGGAACCAGGTACGATGGCACATACCTTTAATCCCAGTATTTGGGCACCATATCCCCACCTTTTACTCTATAAAGTGAGCTCCAGGTCAGCCAAGGCTACGTAAAAACAAAAAAGCAAGAAGCTTCTTTTTGTATCTGTGCACACCTGCTTGTCTGTTTGTATACCATATGCATGCAATGCTCTCAGAGACCAGAAGAGGGCGACAGACTGTTTGGAACTATAGTTTCAGGAGGTTGTAAGCTACCCAATGTGAGAGTTTAGAACTAAATTCAGGACTTCAGCAAGAGCAATACGTGCTCTTAACCACTAAATCAGTCTCTCCAGCCCCAGTGAAAATAAACCTTTAACTTAAAATGCAGAAGCAGGTCTCTGAGTTCAAAGCTAGCTTATCTACATAGCTAGGGCTACATAGTGAGACCCTGTATCAAAAAAAAAATCTTTAAAAAATGAAAAAAAAAAGGAATTTAGTTTTAGGATCAAGAAATAAGCCAAGAGCCTGTATTCAATCTTAATTTTTTTTTATTTTGTTTTTTCAAGACAGGGTTTCTCTGGGTAGCTTTAGATGTCCTGGAACTTGCTTTGAAGACCAGATTGGCCTTGAACTCACAGATATCCACCTGCTTCTGCCTCCCTAGTGCTGGGATTAAAGGTGTACGCCATCGGGCTGGAGAGATGGCTCAGTGGTTAAGAGCATTGCCTGCTCTTCTAAAGGTCCTGAGTTCAATTCCCGGCAACCACATGGTGGCTCACAACCATCTGTAATGAGGTCTGGTACCCTCTTCTGGCCTGCAGTCATACACACAGACAGAATATTGTATACATACATAATAAATAAATAAATAATTATTAAAAAAAAAGGTGTACGCCATCACCACCCGGCTCTTATTTGTATTCTTGACCACAGTCCCAAAACTCGTAAGTTTCAAAGAAATTTCTGGAGCCTTTTTACAGCTCACGGTGCAACATTATATAGCAATTCTTCATTGGTCCTGCTCAGTTTAACCCTGTCACTCTGTGAGTGTGTAGGTCAGAGGACAGCATGCTGGAGTTTCTCTCTTTCCACCATGTGGGCCCCAGAGAACAGATTCATGTCATCGGGTTTAGTGGGAGGAACTTTTATCTGCTGAGCCATCTCTCTGGCCCTGTTTTGGCTTCCTGAGACAGGGTCATTGTAGCTCAGGTAGGCTTGAATTGACTGTTTAGATGAGGAGGACCTGGGATCCCTGGTCCTCTTGCTTCAACCTCTCTAGTGCTGGAATTACAGGCTTTCACTAACACGTCCAGCTCATTCCTTTGAAATATTTCCACTACTAGAAGACCTTGTCTATGATGATGTTTCAAAGTAACAATATTCAGTTAACACAGCAATACTCATTGCATCTTCTGGTTTTTTTTTTTTTTTGTTTTTGAGATAGGGTTTCCCTGGCTGTTCTGGAACCCACACTGTAGCCTAGATTGGCCTTAATCTCACAGAGATCTGCCTGTCTCTGCCTCCGGTGTGCTGGGGTTGAAGGCGTGTGCCACCATCACCCTGCTGGGTGTTTTTTTAATTGGTGATTGATGTGGTAGGCCCCACGCATTGTGAGTGATGCCAACCCTGGTGCTCCTGAGTGCTATCGGAAGGAAGGTTGGACAAGTCATGAGGAGCAAACCAGTAAGCAGCATTCCTCTGTAGCTTCTGCTTCAGCTCCCGCCTCCAGGTTCCTGGTCTGGTGAATTCCTGCCCTGACTTCCAGCGATGATCAGCTGTGATGTGGAAGTGTAAGCAAAATAAACTCTTTCCTCCAAAAGTTTGTCGCGTCATAGTGTTTTACCACAGCAATAGAAACCCTACCTACGACAGTGGATGGTGGGGAATCTGGAGACACACATGCCAAGATGCTGACCGTAAGTGATAGCTGAGCGCTCGGTCCTCAGCAAGACATTTATGCCACCCTCTCCGAGGCTCGGGGCTAAGAAGAGTGGAGTACCTGGAAGATAAGGAAAGAACCACGCATCTTCTGAGTACGGCACAATCAAAACCATCTGTACCTCACGGCAGCTGTGACTAGGTACAATAGGCCTAAATAAAACTGAATATATCACCAGTCTAATATAGGTTGGGGAGGAGTTCACAAGCCCCTACCACTTCCTGCTGAACTATTGGCTCCTAATGGACTCTGGGGTTGGGACGGTCATTGTCTTCAGTTGTGTGCCCATTGATGAACCCACCAGGCTCCAATGGATAGTTCCAAACCCATTGAACTATTCACACATAGTCCTGGTGAAAATGAATCTCATAAAAAAATGACAAAACGACAACAACAAAACAATAATTTAATGTGGAGACTTGTGGGTGTGTATGATAAGAGTTGGGGGGTATGGGTTATTCATGCTGACTCAGGCAGTGGGGACAGCTTTCCTGGCTGCACAGACCCCCTTTGTAGGCCCTGCCTTTGGAGACCTCCAGTTGCCAGGCTTTACTCCCAGACTCTGACAGTCCAGTCTGACCCATTGAGGTATGAAACTGGCTAGCTCACTCCACACCCAGGACCTCCAGCTGCCAGACCCCATCCTTGAGAACCTCCATGGCCTGACCCCGCCCCTGAGAAGCTCCAGAGATCTGACCCCCGCCCCCTCCAATGGCCTGACCCCGCCCCTGAGAAGCTCCAGTGGCCTGACCCTGCCCCCTCCAAGGGCCTGCCCCCCCCCAGAAACTCCAATGGCCTGACCCCACCCCTGAGAAGCTCCAATAGCCTGACCCCGCCCCTAAGCAGCTCCAATGGCCTGACCCTGTTCCTGAGAAACTCAAATAGCCTGACCCCATCCCCTCCAATGGCCTGCCCCTGCCCCTAAGAAGCTCCAATGACCTGACCCCGCCCCCTCCAATGGTCTGACCCCGTCCCCTCCAAAGGCCTGCCCCTGAGAAGCTCCAATGGTTTGACCCCGCCCCCTCCAATGGCCTGACCCCGCCCCTGAGAAGCTCCAAAGCCTGACCCCGCCCCCCTCCAAAGGCCTGCCCCTGCCCCTGAGAAGCTCCAGTGGCCTGACCCCGCCCCCCTCCAAAGGCCTGCCCCTGCCCCTGAGAAGCTCCAATGGCCTGACCCCGACCCCTCCAAAGGCCTGCCCCTGAGAAGCTCCAATGGCCTGACCCCGCCCTGAGAAGCTCCAAAGCCTGACCCCGCCTCCCTCCAAAGGCCTGCCCCCGCCCCTGAGAAGCTCCAGTGGCCTGACCCCCGCCCCTGAGAAGCTCCAAAGCCTGGCCCCGCCCCTCTCCAAAGGCCTGCCCCTGCCCCTAAGAAGCTCCAATGACCTGACCCCGCCCCCTCCAATGGTCTGACCCCGCCCCTGAGAAGCTCCAAAGACCTGACCCCGCCCCCTTCAAAGGTCTGACCCCCCCCATGGTCTGACCCCGCCCCTGAGAAGCTCCAATGGCTTGACCCCGCCCCCTCCAATGTCCTGCCCCTGCCCCCTAAGAAGCTCCAATGACCTGACCCCGCCCCCCTCCAATGGTCTGGCCCCTACCCCTAAGAAGCTTCAATTACCTGACCCCGCCCCCTCCAATGGCCTGCCCCTGCCCCTAAGAAGCTCCAATGACCTGACCCCGCCCCCTTCAAAGGTCTGACCCCCCCCCCCCCCCCCCCCGTGGTCTGACCCCGCCCCTGAGAAGCTCCAATGGTCTGACCCCGCCCCTCCAATGGCCTGCCCCTGCCCCTAAGAAACTCCAATGACCTGACCCCGCCCCCCTCCAATGGTCTGACCCCGCCCCTGAGAAGCTCCAATGGCCTGACCCCGCCCCCTTCAAAGGTCTGACCCCAACCCCCCTCCAACGGCCTGACCCCACCCCTGAGACACTCCAGTGGCCTGACCCCGCCCCTGAGAAGCTCCAAAAGCCTGACCCTGCCCTGAGAAGCTCCAGTGGCCTGACCCCGTCCTCCTCCAAAGGCCTGACCTCGCCCCTGAGAAGCTCCAATGGCCTGACCCCGCCCCTGAGACCCTAGAGACCCTACAGAAAAAAAATCCCACCAATCCCTGATCATGCCTCAAGATCAGGCCACACTAATCCCACCAATTCTATGCCACCCTGGAAAGCTCCAACCCCCAAGAAACCCTATATAAGGCCTGCCTTCTGTCCAGTTCTTGTTGCTTCTCATCTGAACACAGGCAATCATCTCTCTGAGTTTTCCCTCCCAGTAAATCTGTGTGTGAAGTTTATTGTGCAGTGTGACTTTGTGATAATCCTTGGCTCCCAACTGTCAGGATAGCTTTTGCCTCAGAGCTGTAACACTTACATTGGTGGGATGACTCACGTAGGCTCTCCTGGTGCCTGTGCTCCCCCTCAGGGTCTGAACCCCACTAGGACCCTCACCTCTGGTCCCCCCACAACAGACTCACCTTCCCGCTCACCAATTGCTTGACACCCCATCCACCAGTAGCAATTTGGTAAATTCCCCCTTCTGTTGGTCATGTAAATGCTTCCCTGAGTCTGAGGAAGTGACCATTGAGTATCTGGCAGCCCTCTGGTACTCTGGAACTGTGGTACTCCACAGCCTTGGTCTTTAATGTTATGGCAAGTCCTCTTCACCTGACTCTGTCCCTCTACCCTTGAAGCTGTAATCCTGCAGTTTCCTGTGCCCCTTCCTGCCCTCTTCTCCTGTTTTCCCTTCAGAGCTGCCTGTCATAATCTCACAACTCCTCTAGACCCTCAGAGCTAGACATTTTCTTTCTATTTCCCAATCATCTGTGTGAGGTTTGTTGTGCGACTTTGTGGGATTCCTTGGTTCCACGCTGCCAGGGTACCTTTCCCTTCAGAGCTGCAACATTTGTATGGGTAGATTAAGGAGGGGGTTACACCAATCAGAATGTCTGCTGTACATATATGAAATGATCAAAGAACAAACATGTTAAAAACAACAACAAGAGAGATGACATAGGTTACTGCTTGTGGCTTTTGAAAAAGCAAACTATAGATACGCTCTTCTTGCCTTCTCTTGGCCTGCATTTTCACCCTATTCAGTTATCAGCGGTCGTTGAAGAGCTTTCTGCTTCTTCTAGGTTTAGACGCAGTCTGTGGCTGCCTTATTTACTCTTTCTCCTCCCTCTCTTTCCTCTGGACTGAATTTATAAATCGCCCCCTTTGAGAAGCCTTACTCAATCTTTCCAAGCCTGGGTTCTACCAGACTACCCCATGTCACCTCAAACTATTGCTCTGAGCCCAGCTTTGAATGTTTTGAACCCTGACGGCTATCTATAGGGGCTGTGCTGTTATTCTAAATACTGCTATGAGCTAATTTGCTTCCTCAGTTTAAAGGGTGGAAATAAGCCTGGGGGTAACTCAGCAGTAGAGCCTTTACCTAGCCAGGCATGGGGTTCTGTCTCCAGTCTCTTCCCCATGCCCACTCCCCGCCAAAAAAGAAAGGGTTAGGTGGGATATCAAAAGTAGACGTTAAAAAAGTTTAGCGTTTACATTATTTCAGGAGAGGTCATCATGAATTCTCCTTTTTGGTCATGTAAATTTAAGTTTAATTCATTTTCCGTGGATAGCTCCTCATAGTTTTGAAGTAATGCAATGTACAGTTTAGGCACCCTGTCTCTTTGGGTTGCACAGATCCTGCTGAGTCATTCTGGTCATGTGGACTTAAGTTACTGATTTATTTTCCTTGAGTGGCTCCCAGGGTTTCTGCTAATACAATGTACACACTCGAAATGCCTCTCTTTGGGGAGTGGGTTACTTAGATCATGATGAGCCATTCCGACTTTGCAATTACTAACTTGTTTTGCTGGTGGAGAACCTATGTTCCTGAAAAAATAGCAAGGTATGACCTTGCTAGGTATGACCTAGAGTATTTTTTTTTGTCTTTGTACTCAGGATCCTTTCTTAGTGTTTAAGGAATTACTTCATCTGAATCCTGGGGAGGGATTTGGGCTTCGTGATATTAGAGAATATAGGGGAAACAACGTAGAGATTCTTACCGGATAACTAGAGATTGACATTAAGGGGTGACAAGTGAGGAAAACCCTTGTGTAGACATTTCCAGAAGCCGTGACCTACTTAAAGAGATGGAAGTTTTGATGCAGTTCCCTTACAGTATTTACTTTTTCTGGAAAAGTGGGTCAGGTTCATGAATTAAAAGGTGGGCAGAGAGTTGGGAAAATTTGGAGAAGTGAAGAGAGACCAGGAGGCCAGGGGAAATAGGAAAGAAGAGGAGCCAGTGCTAATGAAGGGTACCAGTCACAGCCAAGAAGCTTAAACACCAATCACGACTCTTCCTTTATTCATATGCATCCCAATTTCCCATTAGTCATGCATCATAAGAGATCCAGGTATTCTTTTGTTTTCAGAGGTAGGGTCTAGCTGGCTCAATTTCTGCATCCTCTTTCCTTAGCCTTGTTAGTTCTGGTACTGCAAGTATACACTACCACTGTGGGCTTTCAACTTTTTTTTTATTTATTATGTATACAATATTCTGTCTGTGTGTATGCCTGCAGGCCAGAAGAGGGCACCAGACCTCATTACAGATGAGCCACCATGTGGTTGCTGGGAATTGAACTCAGGACCTTGGGAAGAGCAGACAATGCTCTTAACCGCTGAGCCATTTCTCCAGTCCCCGGCTTTCAACTTCTTAAAACATAAAACAAAACAAAATAAAGGAAGGGGCAAGGGGAATACAATATTGTCAATCCTTGTAATCTCTAGGTTACGATCGCCTTCGAATCCCAGCCCAAGTTTCTAGCATGTCTCAGGACTGTCAGCCAGCCAGACATCAACAGACTGGGAAATGTGTATTGTATTCTTAAACCCTTAGGCTAGGGAGCTAAGAAAAGACAACACAGGCAGGGCACTAACACTTGTGATCCTAAAACTTGGGAGGCACAGGTGGCTTTTGGGGGCTCTTCTGGAATGAAGGAATTCCAGTTACTTTCCAGCGCGATGAGAAAAGTTGTCATGGTTGCCTAAGGATGTTGTTTCAGGACTAGAGATGTAGCTCAGTTGACAGAGCACTCGTGTAGCATGTATGAGGTCCTGGATTCAATCCTTGACATCTGATGTGTGCTAGGCAAGTACTACACCAGTGGTTCTCAACCTGCGGGTGACCATCTCTTTGGGGTTGCATATATCCTGAATATCAGATATTTACATTACGATTCATAACAGTAGCAAAATTATAGTTATGAAGTGGCAACGAAATAATTTTATGGTTGGGGTCACTGCAAAATGAGGAGCTGCATTAAAGGGTCGCAGCATTATGAAGGTTAAGAATCACACTGCACTACACACTACTGTGAGGTGGGGGCAGGAGGATCAAGGTTAGGGTTCAAGGCCATCCTGGGATAGTTGAGAGACTGTCTCAAAAAAAAAAAAAAAGGACCAGTGACAAGGACAAGTCTCAGCAGGTAATGGCACTTGCTACCAAGTATTTCAACTTTAATCTGACAACCTAAATTCAACCCTCTGCATCAATGATAGAAAGAGGAACCCACCTCACCCACCCCTTGCAAGCTTCTGATCTCCATGGCTCCCTCTCCTACCAAATAAATGTATATAAATAAATAAAAGGATGTAGTTTCAATTACATACTGCACTTATGGTGGTGTTCTCAAAAGATTATAATGGAGCTGAAAAATCCCCACTACCTACTGATGTCTCAGCTATCCTAAAAACTGTAGTGCAGCACATTACTCCTTTTGTGGTTGATTCTGGTAGAAACAAACCATCATGCTGCCAGTCATATCAAACCATAGCACCTTCGAAAAAGTCTCTGTGTGTGTGTGTGTGTGTGTGTGTGTGTGTGTGTGTGTATCAGATAAGGAAGATATACATCTATCTATCTATCTATATCTCAGATAAGGTCTCACTAGGTAACCCCTGGCTAGCCTAGAATTCATTATGTAGATGAAGTTGGCCTCCCACTCACAACAATCTCTTGCCTCTGCCTCTCAAGTGCTGGAATTAAAGGCACACACCGCCACATTAGGCATCCATCTAGGTTTGCCTAACAGTGAAATTGCCTGCCTATTGATTTCTCAGAACACATCACTGTTGTTGAGCAATGCCTGGCTGTAATTGAAAACAGGAATTACTGCTGCAGGTGTCAGTTTATTTAGATAAGTTTATTTAGATAAGATAAGTTTATTTAGATAAGATAAAGCTTAAATTTATTTTCCTTGGTGGAGGTAGAGGTAGGAGAAGCCAAAAAATATCTGCAAAGGTCAGAAATGATCAATGGGTGCTTTAATTTTAAACTGGTAGTATAACTAGTGGCTTCCACTAAGTATTTCTGTCATCCACGACTTCCTCACAGAGACCCATAATAAATTTACCAGAGTCGTATGCTGTAGTTCCATATTCTCAAATCAAAAAAATGTGATATTTAACGGTCATGACCTTAAATTCTATAGCAGACTTGTAAACACACACACTCACATGCATGCGCGCACACACTTCGTTCTTGCCTATTTTGATGCAAAACAAATCCGCTTTTTCAGTCCGCACTTTTCTCCCTGTGGTGAAGTCATGCCATTTTCTATGAGTTTTTTCATCTCTGGGAAATAAATATATCTGTGAAATGTGTAATTACTATGCAATAAGCCGAGTGGAACTGTGACGCAACGACCCACTGCAAACTGCCTTATAGAAATGACGTCATTTAGTGTTGCTCTAGTCACTTTTATAACAGGTACTGTTGGCAAAACTTCCCCTCATCCCATGGTGTGCAAGATGCGAAAAATGGAAATTTCCGGGTTTCCTAGCACTCAACTTGCACACCCTGCGTTCGCCGCAGCGCCTCAGGGCCCACCTCCCGGGCAGGCGAGGTGATACTGTCGCCGGGGGAGGTGCCCCGCCGATCCTCTATAGCCCCGACGGCGGTGCTTGGAAGGGAAGTCTCAGCGGCTCCGGCCTGCAGCGCCCCGCTCTTTCCCTCGGAGCCCCTCCCCAGTCCCCGCTACTGTGACAGGCCCGCCTCAGGGACAAGGCGCGCAGCGGGCAGCGGGCGCGGGACAATCCTCCCTCTACCGTGCTCCCACACCCCGCTCCCGCTCCGTGGCGCCGGAAGTGACGCGCGTTCGGCTGGACTATGGCGACATTAGCGTTCGACCAGGGAGAAGGTAAACACCCGGCAGGCGGCGCGCTGGCCCCTACGGGGCACCCTCGGGGTTTCAGGAGACCTCTCTGGCCTCCTCTCTAAGCCGCCGCTTCCCGTTCCCGCCCGCTCCCTCCGAGAGGCCGGCTTCCGTGTCCTCTACCCCGTGGTCCGGGCCCCCTACCAGCAGCCCCGCCTCCCTGGGCGGGCCCCGGGCGGCTCCCGCGGCCCGCAGGGGGCGCGAGGCCCGGAGCGGCCCCTGGCTCGTGGCCCCGCACGCCCCGCCCCTTTCCCGCCCCTTTCCCGCTTTCCTCCACCCCCGGCGTGGGTGATCCTGAGGCTCCGCGCGCTTCGGGGCAGAAACCCGGAGACGCCGTCGTCGACTTCGCTCCAGCTGCTGGCGTTTCTGCAGTTGCCTTCGGCCCCCTCAGCTCTCTCCCGGTTCGTGGCCCTACACGGGGTGCTCTCGCCGAACCCTGTTGGGGGGGTGCCGCGAGCCTCCCCCGCTTCCCCTCCCCGGTAGCGGCAAGTCTGGGCCCCGGCCCCGACGCCAGCCGTGCGCCTCCCACCTAGCCCGACTGTCTGGACTCGCTACTCAAGCGCTGTCTTCTTTCCCAGGACTGCTTCTGAGGGGACCTCGGGTTTGCACGCTCGCCCCGCGCCGGAGCGCCCCGGCCCGGCCAGGGAGCGGCCCCTTGTAGAGGTCTAGGGAGCCTCCCGAGGTTCGTCCCGGCGCCCGACCCTCCCATCGTTCGGCCCACCGGCCCGCTTTTTCCTGATGCAGACTGCCGTCCACTAGAGGCTGGACAGGACCCCCGAGGTGCGTAGTCGCCGCTGGCCTGCGGAGCCCGGGCTTTGCCCGCGGCCCCGAGGAAGGCACGGGCTCCGTGGCCCTCGCTGCACCGGCCGCGCTCAAACATTTCCTAAGACGCTGGAACCCGATTTGTCTTTGAGTTTACTTAAATTGTTTGAAATGTAAATTTTCTTTTTCCAGGGGAACAGAGAGAAAGAGAGAGGGAGAGACAGACAGAGAGAGGGAAAAAAAGGAAGAAGCATAATTCAGCCATTTTTTGCAGCACAGAGCTGCAGGTACCATGATTATTTTCCCCCTAACCGGTTCCTTCCCTTTAAAAATCTGAGTTGTGCCTGAAATAGAACTGTGCGGATTGTGAGGCAATAAAGCGTGGAATCGGAACGTCTGGGGCCGCCTGGGTGGCTGAGAAAATCCCGGGCAGAACCTCAGTTTCTTATCTGAAATGTAGTCGGTCAGAGCCACATCAGAAGGTAGTGAGGACTATATGAGGTCATATATGTAAAAATAATCTATAGCTGTAAAGTGTCGTCGCAAATGTAAGGTCATTTTTTTTTAAGTACCCTTTGCTGGAGTGGTTAATGTGGCTAACTGTTGCTGCCTCTTAATTTCTATATTATAAGTAAATAAGTACGGAATAGCAAAACAGTGCAGTGATCGATGGCTGTTTAATAGGCATGTTGGCTGACTTGCCTCCTACAAAATGCTAGCTGCTTCTTTAAAATAACGGTATTCTTTAATTCAGATCTCATGTCACTATAGAGCTTGTCATCTTTCTAGGCCTCTCAGGCCCTTTTCTGACTCAGAATATTTCTTATGTTTTTCAGAGTTTCTCTTTGCTACCTGATTTGCCGTTGTCATTTTAAAAGTGTGTATGCTCTAATTGCAATGTTTGCTTCTCATATCTAGGGACCAGGATGACTGACTGCTTCTACCCATTTGAAAATTGTTTTTGAAGCACTTACAAATGCATGCATATTTCTCTAATGCTTAATAGGTCTAGAAATGTGTAATGAATTTCAACATTTTAGTTTTTAATGTAATATTTGTGTAATTAAATTCTATTTTCAATCACAACACTCAGTAGGTGCCTTGAGTCGCAGTTTGTCAGTGGTGAAGGATGTTAATTAATGCTCTTTACTACTGGTTAATTTGGCAGAAAAATAAGATAGTAATATTTGTGGTTTGAAAATATTTTGCTTGAGTTTCAAAATTGTAGGATGTTTTGGCTTAAAATAGTCAATAAAAACTGAAAGGATCAATTTTGAGTATATTATTTTTAGTTGTTAATAAGTGTTTTTTAATTCCATAGTCTAATACCAGTTGTCTTTCACAGTATGCTTTTGTGTTTTGTAAAAAGACAGAATAATGTAAGGTGGGCAAGATTAATTTGGAAAAGGAACAGCCAACTTTAAAGTGGCTTATTTTATATTTTGGATTTATCCCTTGTCCTAAAGATAATTTTGATTCATAGTTTGACCTCTCTGCCTTGTTGTGGGTTATTTGGGGGTGAAATTGTGGAACCAAGACTGGCTTGACTGAATTCATATGTTTTTAACAGGGGGGGAGTCCCATACTTGGTTTAATGTGTATAAATTGACATTGTGCAATATAAATGAATAGTAAAATTTGTGCTAATAATTTCAAATCTGAATTTTTCTTTACTTAGGACAACTTATATCAACAAATAAAAATACATCATGACAAGTCGAGAGATGGGAGAAAGGAAAAAGTGTTATATTTTAGTACCTTTAACTTGAATTTTCCCCTTGATTTTGACCCTTTCCCTATGATGTTGGTGGCCCACCCTCAGGTTTGAGCTTTCAAATTGCAAATGTTTCATGACTGAATGTTAAGTTAGGACAATGACTCTTAGGCTGGGTTGGGGGCGTGTTGTAGATTAATTTATTACCAGTCATTTCTTCAGAAGTAGAATACCATAGCTCCTTTGGGCTTTTTTAAAAACTGAAGAACAGCAAAAGCTGGCCATTGATGAGGGCTTGCAGTAATGGTAGTTAATTAGAAAGGTATAGAATTCGGAGAACGTGGGAGGACACTAGCTACGTAATATCATAGCCTTAGGCCAGTAGCTTGACCTCATATTTTGGATTTTTTCATCTTTAAATTGAGAGTGGTTATAGAACATGGAGATTTGTGAAGTAAATTTCTTCATAGATCAAATATTTACTAAGCATTTACTATGTGATACACACCATTCTAAGTGCTGGGGATTCAAGTAAGTAGTAATAGTTTTAACAATTTTTTGTTTTGGATTTTTTTTCCAGACAGTTTTTCACTGTAGCCCAGGTTTGCTTTAAAGTTAGGGTATTCCTCCTGCCTCAGCCTCCCATGTACTGACATTATAGGCATGTGTAACTAACTATACGTGGCACAAAACAAAATTTTTTGAAGAGAAAATTAAAAGTATGGTGGCCCATTTCTGTAGTTTTAGTACTAGAAGGTGGAGGCAAGAGGATCAGTTGAGAATCTTCTTCTATAGAGGCAGCCTGGAATATGAGACCCTATCTTAAAAATTTTTACTTCAGCATTAAATATGCATTAGCAAAAAAATAAAGCAAAGATGAAGATATAGATTCTTTGGTTGATGGAATAGAGGTGTTTTCTAATTTTTATGTTTTGTTTGTTTGCTTTTTTTAGGATAGGGTCTCTGTAATGTAATCTTGGCTGTCTTGGAACTCACTCTCTAGACCAGGCTGGCTTTGAACCCACAGAGATCCTCCTGCTTCTGCCTCCTGAGTACTGAAAAAAAGGTACCACCAAGCCCGCTGGGTTCTGTTATTTTAAGAGGGATTTGGAACAAGGTCTCATTGAGACTGATCTAAAGGCAGTCATAGATACCTGGATAGAGTGATCCTAGACAAAAAGGAACAAGTGGGGTGAGGCTAGGAACAGCAGCAACAAAAGGAAGAGTAGAAGGAGCTTATTGTTGCCATTTTAGGAACCAATAGAAAGGCTCCCATAGGTCATTTCCCATAGGTATACCTTGTATTGCTATTGGCTCAAAAGTAGATGACCATGGGGCTGGAAAAGATGGCTCAGTGATTAAGAGCACTAATTGCTCTTCTAGAGGATCAGGGTTCAATTCCCAGCATCTACATGTTGGCTCACAACTAAATGTAATTCCAGTTCCAGGTAATCCTAGACTCTTCTGGCTTCCATGACCACTAGGCACTCTCATGGTACATAGGCATATATGCAGGCAAAACACCCATACCACAAAATGAAAAAAAAAATTTAGATGACAAGGGGGCCAGGAATGGTTCCCCGGACCTTTAATTCAAGCATGAAGAAGGCAAAGGCAGGTAGATTTTTAAGTTCAAAGCTCTCCAGGGCTACAAAGTGAAGCCCTGTCGCCAAATAAATAACCTTCTCCCAATAAAAAAATGGCCTTTTGTTTTTGTTTTGCTTTGTTTTTCTGAGATAGGGTCTCTACATAGCCCTAGTTGTCCTGGAATTCACTATGTAGACTAGGCCAGCGTCAAACTTACAGAGATCTGCTTGCCTCTGCCTGCAAGTACTGGGATTAAAGGTGTGTACCAACACATGTGGCAGTAGATACCCTTTCAAGTTAGAATTTTTAAAAATTATTTTTTTTGTCAGTGTCTTTGTGTATGTAGGAGTGTACATATGAAGGTCAGAGGACGATGCAGGAGTTGGTTCTCATCTTCTACCATTTAGTTCCCAAGAATTGATTGAATTTAGATAGTCAGTCTTGGGGGCAGGTGCCTTTACAAGTTGAGCCATCTCAGTAGACCAGAATTATAATTATTTTCGAAGAGGGTGCTGGGGATTGAACTGCCCAGAGTCTCACATGTACCAGGCAAGTGCTCTTTGACTGAATGACATGCTTAGCCCAGAATTTTTAATTTTGGAATAATAAAGAGTTTTCACTTTTTTCAAGTAAAATATATTCTAATTTTTTTCTTTCTTTTTTCTTTTTTTTTTTTCCAAAACAGGGTTTCTCTGTAGCTTTGGAGCCTGTCCTGGAACTAGCTCTTATAAACCAGACTGGCCTCGAACTCACAGAGATTCACCTGCCTCTGCCTTCCGGAGTGCTGGGATTAAAAGTGTGCGCCACCACTGCCCAGCTTTTTTCTTCTTTTTAATACTTGGAGGTAGAGGTTGAACCTAGGGTTTATGTGTTAGGCAAACACCATACCTTTAAGTTATAGCCTCAGACTTTCATATTTTTTTCTTTTTTTGTATATTCAAATGCACATGCATATGAACCACGGCCGGAATGTGAAGGTCAGAATACAACTTGTAGGAGTTGGTTCTCTCCTTCTACCATGTGTAGCCAGGGACCATCACTCTTGGTAGCAGACTCCTTTACTCACTGAGTCATATCACTGGCCATAGGATGTTTAAAAAACACATTTATTTATTTGCTTATTTATTTATTGTATGTGCATACATGTGCACAGGCTACACAGCATGAATGTGGAGGTTAGAGAACTACTTGTAGGAGTAGGTTCTCTATTAGCATGTCCCTGAGATGGTACTCAGGTCATCAGGCTGCACCACCTGAGTAAGCTGCTTCCTCTCTTTAATATGAGATACCTAAAGTTCGTCAGGCTGGGGGTATATCTCAGTGATAAAGCACTTACATCTCATGTGTGAAGCCCTGGGCTCTATCTGCAAGCCGGGGGGGGGGGGCATCTAGCTGAATCATTGAAGCAAATAAGGTCAGATAGAAAAAGTATCTTTTGTCCTTGATTATTATCTTTGAATTTAGTTAATACTGCATCATGGACTTACAGGAAATCTGTATCATAACCTCAGGAGCTTCCAAAAGATTGTGTTAGTTACATAATTCTTGGGGAGAATAAAAATGCTAACAGTGCATGATTTGTGATCTCATGTTAAAATGTAGCTTAGAAGAGTTGGGATTTTATTTCCCAATAGAGACTTTTCCTAGAATTCTCACTGGATCCAATCTCTAAAGACCAGGGAAACTGTTTTCCATGACATCACTCTTGGACTACTTCTTGCAGTAAGGAATAAGTAAAGGAGCATTAAAGATGAAAAATAGCATTGAAATGGTTGAGGGTTTTTTCTTAGTTTTCTTACAATATAGGGTGACTCGATACTAAACATACCTGTAAACTGAAGTAATTTGGGTATTAGGTGCCAGTTTTGAGGCTGAAGGACCAGATCTTTCTAAATTTGCAATTTAGTACTGAGTTAAAAGAATATTTTGATGACGAGAGTTTCAGTGTTAAATATGCAATCCTTTCTCCCACATTCAGCTTGTGTTCTTTCCCAGCTTGAGTGGTTGTATATAGTTGAGGATAAAAGGAATGCCTGTTAGAGCTCAAAAAAATATTCCCGATTTCT
This sequence comes from Myodes glareolus, assembly GCF_982192425.1. Taxonomy (NCBI): domain Eukaryota; kingdom Metazoa; phylum Chordata; class Mammalia; order Rodentia; family Cricetidae; genus Myodes; species Myodes glareolus. Next base: position 89,987,329 of record NC_142053.1, on the reverse strand, counting down.
AAATTTTCTTTAGAATCAGTGTACTGAGAAGTGACTGATTTGAGATTGTTGAATTAAAAATTATTGGCTAGGTTATAGAAATTGTGTGAGATTTTATGATTTGGAAATCTTTTTTAAAAAAATGCTAAGCTTTTCATTTTCCTTTCAATATGGAAGTAGGTATCATTTTTGTTAGAACAATTTGATAGTGAAGGCAGTATGGAATCATTTACATTTTTCATTGAGGGTAAACATTAACCTTTTGAGAGTCTAACTTTTATACTGAACAGCTTACAGATTTTTAGTTTTCAGGCAGCTTTGGGAGGAATATGAAAATAATAAATAACTAACTACTTATGTCATAAACATGGAGGTTAGTTGATTTTGGAACATCTTCTATTTAGTTGTCTAGAATTTTGCCTTCAGATCAGAATGGTAGCCTTCTAACTAAAAGGGAAGCATTTAATTTCCATGCCCTTAATTTCCTTGCAATCTTACCCCCACCAGACTTCTTTCTTTACTGGTCACTAGAGAGTTTGAACTATTAGAAATTTTTGTGATATAAATAGCTTTAATAGTCTTCGAAGGCAGGTGTGTGTGTGTGTGTGTGTGTGTGTGTTTGTTTTGTGGTCACTTACCTCTATCGTCCCTTAACTGATACTTGAGATGTCCCGGAACCTCTTTATAACTCTTAAAATTTATTTGGATTCTAAACAACTTTGGTTTATGTGTATTGATTTATGTAGAAACTGATACCATGAAATTTAAAAATATTTGTAATTCTTTTGAAAAGTAGCCCTCTTAAAGTTATATAAATTATGGTTTTTTTAATGAAAAATGTGTATCCTCTAGAAAATTAAGTTCTTGAAGTCAGGTGTAGTGGCTCATGTCAATAATCCCAGCACTTGGGAGATTGAAAAAGAATTGCTGAGTTCAAAGTCAGCCTGGACTAGGTTGAATCCCTGTCTCAAAAAACACAAAACAAAGATCCTTGATAATTGGATTATTGGTGACCATATTTTTCCAAATCTTTCTATAACATTTGGTTTTATAAAAAGCATGACAGGTATTTACTTTCTGTGTATTCTTCTTAAACAAAACCTCTGATAATCATAGAGGAAAGGTGAAAGAGATAACTTCTTGAGAGGGGGGCTCTGGGCATTGAATTTAAGAAATTCATGTGTGCTGCTAGGTTAAGTGTGTTACCTCTGAACTACATATCCTAATCCTTAGAACTATTTTTTTGTTAGCCCCAAAGCTTTTGAAATATTTTGAGAATAATTTTGACCTTGACAAGTTCTTTCAGGTGACTGTGACCCCAGTTTTCTCTAGACCATTTCATATTCTCAAAGACATGAATCTCAGTCTGTGTCTGTCTCTTTCCCATCTCCCCCCCCCCCCGCTGGTGTGTATGTGTGTGCATATGAATGTGTATGAACTGGGAATTGAACCCTGAATCCAGGGCCCTCAGTCACCGAAGTATGAACTACATCTTTAACCTCTTGTAGCCTCTGCAGTGCCAAGTTGATACAGCAAGATACACTATACAGTATTTCCCTCCTAGTAGTATAAGCATGCCTTGTAATTTAGTCTAATTTAGGTTCATTCCTCTTTTGGAAAAATATTTTAAATTCTGAAGGCCAAGTATAGAATATGTACACATTGGGTTTATAAGCCATAATTTGCCCTGATCTGAAGATCCATTATGAGAGGTCAGGATATAGAGTTTCTGAACATTTGACATTTTATGTGTTAGTAATATTTTTTCTCAAAAGTCTCTTACTGGATATTTTCCCAGTCCTCATTGATTATAGAATTAAATATTTGAGTTTTGTGCTGTACATCTTAGAATTATTACTTTTCTTTCTAAAATTGATATAATTAGAGATTTTTTTTTTGGTTTTTTGAGACAAGGTTTCTCTGTAGCTTTGGAGCCTGTCCTAGAACTAGCTCTTGTAGACCAGGCTGGCCTCGAACTCACAAAGATCCACCTGCCTCTGCCTCTCGAGTGCTGGGATTAAAGGCATGCGCCACCACCGCCCGGCTTATAATTAGAGAATTTTATATAAGGTTTTGTATATTTCCTTTTTTAAAGCCTTACTTTTGCTTTTCTTAGTTATTTGACTTACTTAAATGTGTGTTTTTGTGTTATAGTTTTCTTTTTTTTTTTTTTTTTTTGGTTTTTGTTTAAACCTTGTCATTCTGTGCTTTTTTTTCTTTCTTTGTAGTGTCCAGGGTATGATTGTGAACAAGTTGGTTTTATTTCATATGTTCATTTGTAAGTTTGGTTATTTGATGCCTTAAATGTTGATACTATAAAACCTTGCTGTTTAGTAGAATATGCTAGATACTAATGCATTTTAAAAATTTGTTAGCCATAGTTTTTTTATCACAAGAGAAACAGGGAAAATTATTTTTAATATGTTTTATTCAATATAATAAGTATATCTAAGGTAAATAGCAAACTCAATATAAAAAGATTTTCTTACATTATTTTTTTTTATGTCTGCTCTTCTATCATTGTTATATACCCTATCTTTTTAACACTTAACTAGATGTGTGACCTCAAGTAAAGTCTGTTCATTCATAAATCTTAGTGTCTTCATCTGTCACGTAAGTTACAGTTGGTCTGGGTTCTGAGAAGGTGGAATTTAGTTCAAAATGCTGTTGGTAAGGAGAAGAGAAGGTTTCTATGAGGTTAGCAGGATTAGATTTATTATTCAACTCCTAAATAAAGGTGTCAAGTTTACTATTGGACTTGAGTAGGCACCAAGAGAAAAAGGTGCAGTGCTAATAGTGTACTTTAGGTCCGTGCACTATGGTAAGTGTTTTATGTGCATTAAAACATTTAATTCTCAGAGTATCCAGTATTGTAGATTCGGTTACTATTAGTATCCTCATTTTACAGATGAGGACATTAGGCAACGGAGAAGCTAAATAGTTTGCCCTAAGTCACAGAGCTAGTAAAAGAAGAATCACAGTTTGATCTCTTGAGTGTGACTCTCGATCTAGACTTTGACTCATGCTTTCATTGAGAGACTGTATGGTGTTATCAGTTCATCATGGAGTATTTTCTGCTTCCATACATACTTTCCATAAAAGTATAAGTTACTAATCCTGGTCTAATGCTGTTAGTCTTATTTGAAAAGTTCATTGAGTTTTCCTAGGTGGAAAAAAATTAATGCATATGCCCCAGCTGTCAGAAATTACTTTAGAAGTTAATTTAGATCAGATAGACTTGATAAAAGTTTTGGTGGAACTTTAAAAGTAGCTATAGTTTATTTATTCATTTATTTATTTTGTTTTTCAAGATCTGGTTTCTCTGTAGCCTTGGTTGTCCAAGAACTTGCTTTGTAGACCAGGCTGGCCTCGAACTCAGAGGTGACTTCTGTTGCTAAGTGCTGAAATTAAACATGTGAGCCACCCCTGCCCAGCTTTAGTTTGTTGGGTTTGGGGTTTTGGTTTTGGTTTTTCGAGACATAGTCTCTCTGTAACATCTCTGACTCTCTTGGAATTCTCTACAAAGACCAGGCTGGCCTCAAACTCACAGAAATCCACTTGCCTCTGCCTCCCGAGTACTGGGGTTAAAGGCATGCACCATCACTGCCTGGCTTAGCTTTAGTTTTAATGTGTATGTAAGAGCATTGCATAGCTATACAATCATATAAAAAGTAGAAAAACAAATGGGAGTATTATGCCTCAAAAGTTCAGATTTTACAGAGACAAAATGATAAATCTTAAGTAACTAACAGGTATTTCTGTGCTAAGTCTTTACTTAGGACCCTTGGCTTTAAGTAGAAATCAAACCAGGTAATAAAAAGTAAAATTTTATTTCAAGAACATAAAGATTCCTTTCAGATCTGGGGACTGTGAAGCACTCTTTGTAGTCTTGTTTAAGCCTTCTTTCTTAGTTGACTGCTTTTCAGTGATAATTAGGTCACAAGTGGATGCCTACGGCTGCTTTTTAACATGTTTTAATTCTAGTCATACATAGTTAATGTACACTCCTTTTCCCCTTTCTCCTGTCCCTTGCCTTTCCAGATTTCTTGACAAAGTGGTATTCATCTTGGTTCATATTTCCCAGGTGGGTCTGACCATGTGGGATTGGGGCTAGAATCAAAGTGAAGTTTACATGCTGGGAATTCTAGACAGGCTTGGCAAACAGGAAGGTGCCCAGTACTCAAGACAGGTAACCTGCTTATGTCTTCAGGTTTTGTTTGTTTGTTTGTTTGTTTGTTTTAACCAGGAAGTTTCCTATTGCTTCTTTGCCATATGATATTTCTGCCATAGTTAGCTGTTTTGATTACTTTCTTTAAAGAATTATTTATTTATTGTGTACACAGTGTTCTGCCTGCACATTTGCAGGTAAGAAGAGGGCACCAGATTTCATTACAGGTGGTTGTGAGCCATCATATGGTTGCTGGGAATTGAACTCTGGTCCTCTGGAAGAGCATACAGTACTCTTAACTACTGAGCCATCTCTACAGTCTCCTTGATTCCCTTTTTTGAGACAAAGTCTCACACTGTAGGCCAGAATGGTCTGCAACTTGTCAGAGTCCTTCTGCCTCAACTTTTCAAGTAGCTGGGATTATAGGCAAAATCCACATGTGGGTCTGGATTACTTTTTAATATTTCTTCCAAGGGGATAATAAACTTGAGATAGGCCTGAAGTGCAAAGCTTGTCCACAAAACAAAAAATGTCCCCCAAAGAAAGTGTAATGCCTCTTTTATTTTTGGTGCATAGGGATTGAACCCAGGAAAGGGATTGAATCTGGGGCCTTGCACATACTGAGTTGTATTGCAGTCCACATATTTACTTAAAATTTTTTCATTTAGAGCCAGGCAGTGGTGGCGCATGCCTTTAATCCCAGCACTTGGGAGGCAGAGGCAGGTGGATCTCTGTGAACTTGAGGCCAGCCTGGTCTCAGAGCAAGTTCTAGGACTGGCTCCATAGCTACTGAGAAACACTGTCTCAAAAAACCAAAACAAACAAACAAACAAACAAACAAAAGAAATTTTCTTTTAGAGGCTGGAGAGGTGGTTCAGTGGTTAAGAGCACTTGTTGCTCTTGCAGAAAGTGTTTGATTCCTAAAACCCACATGGTGGCCCACAAACATCTGTAACTCCAATTCCACCCATATAGTGCCTTCTTCTGAACCAGCCATGTTCATGATGCACATACATACATTTGTGCAGGTACAACACTCGTACACACAAAATAAATGAACCTTGAAAAAAGTTCTTTTTCTATTTAAATAATGTTTTTTTTCATAAAGGTGAACATTTTTTGAAACCTTTTTATATAGTAGTAACTATTGCATACACTGGATCATTTTTTCCTTCCTTAATTTTTAAGCATTGTTGAAGATTGATATTAGGACTTTGTGCATAGTAGGCAAGCACTGAACTCTAGCCCTTAAAGATGATCTCGCTGATAGGAAGTAAAATATATAATAATTTAGGCAATGTCGTATTAACAGAAACAGTCTAGCCATAGTATATGAATGGTAATGTTTAGGCTTCTGTTGTTAAATTCTCATTGAGTGTGACTGGTGTATATTGATGAAAGTGATATTTGGTAGCCATGACCCCGAGAAAGTAAGGAAATACCAGAATTTTCATCCAGCTTAATTTGTTATTGTGTTTTACTTCAAAATTAGTGTGGTGGTAGCCTTCTACTAATCAGTGATTGTCCAGACACTGTATTATTTGAGGTTCCTTTTGTTCCTAGTATTTTATTTTTGTACATATGCCTTCTATTACTTGAAACTTCTGAGCTAATAAACTTTTTTAAACGATTCAGATAAGCTTAGCAGGATTGCACACACCATCGAGCCCAGTACTTGGGAGGCAGAGACAGGCAGGTCTCTGAGTTTGAGGCCAATCTGGTCTACAGAGTGAGTTCTAGGACAACCAGAACAATACAGAGAAAACCTGTCTCAAAACAACAACAACAAAAATATTCAGATAAGACAAAATTGATGGATTATATTAATAAGTAGCCTAGGCTTGCCTTGAACCTTCTGTATAACTAGACAAAGCTCAAACTCAATCTTTTTGCCTCCGCCCTCTGAACGCTAGAATTATAAGTGTGCACTTTACCTGCTTACTTTAATCTTTAATATGCAAATTAAATGTTCTGATATTGCAATGTCTAGAATACCCCCCTGCACACTTAAAAGATTGCCTTCTGGGGCTGGAGAGATGACTTGGTGGTTAAGAGCTCTCACTGCCTGGTCTTCCAAAGGTCCTGAGTTCAATTCCCAGCAAGTAACCACATGGTGGCTCACAACTATCTGTAATGAGAGCTGGTGCCCTCTTCTGACCTGCAGGAATGCATGCAGGCCGAACACTGTACAAATAATAAGTAAATAAATATTTCATTTAAAAAAAAGGATAGCCTTCAGTTGTCCTATGTTTTTCAAACAAAACTTCACATTAAAAAAGCTATTTTTAGTCAGGCATGGTGTATGCCTTTAATCCCAGCTCTTGGCAGGCAGAGGCAAGAGGATCTCTGACTTTGATGCCAGCCTGGTCAACTGAGGCTACAAAGACACCCTGTCTCAAAAAGTTTTTGTAAAATTTTTGTTTGTTTGCTTGTTTTGTTTTTGTTTTTTGAGACAGGGTTTCTCTGTAGCTTTATAGCCTCTTGTGGACCAGGCTGATCTCGAACTCACAGAGATCTGCCTGCCTCTGTCTCCCAAGAGCTGGGATTAAAGATGTGCACTACTACTGCCCAGCTAAATATTTTTTTTTAATTTAAACTTTTTTTCGATATCGATAATGACCATCGATCGACTGATTGATTGAGTATCGTCATCGATAGTGTCAACACCAGGCGGGATTCGAACCCACGACCCCTGGGACTATAGAGTGGAGCGTTAGGCGCTCCTAGCTGCCTGAGCTAAATATTTTTTAAAGATTATTTTTGCCTGTTTTTAATTTTTGGACAAGGTCTTACTGTGTAGCCATGTTTGACCAGGAGGCAGAGGCAGGTTCCAGACTAGCCTGGTTTGCATAATGAGTTCCAGACCAGCTAGGTCTGTATAGTAAGAGCCTGCCTAAAAACCAAAATCTGGTTAAATTTGTGTAATTTTTAATTAATGGCATGCTAAATAAATATTTTGATCTTAATTTCATTTAGTGCATACTTTTGCTACCTTTGATTAGTGAATATTTAATGTGGTAGAATCAATAGGCTTTAAAGAGTTGAGCATAGTAGTCCATGCCTATAACCATAGCTTTCTGGAGGTTGAAGCAAGAGAATTGCTGTGAATTTAAGCCCAACTTGGAGTACATAATGAGTTTCAGGCCAGTCTGGGCTATAAAGTATGACCTTGACTCATGAAAAAAAGACATGGGAAGTAGGGGGCACCTGCAATATGTCTTTTGATAAGATGGAAGATAAAAAAGAAAAAGAAACGGAGTAGGGGAGGATTGGATTAGGATTCTGTTTTAGATATATTGATTTTGAAGTCCCAAAATGATACCATCCCAAATAGAGTGTACAGAAGTGTCTGCTATGCAATTGGTTTATTATATGACAGAGTGAAGTAAGGATTGAGATACAGAAAGATTGTCAAGATATTGGTGAAAGTAGACCTTCAAAATCATAGGTTTAGGTGAGATTTTTTTAGCAAGATACAATGTTTAGATGAGAGAAATAGGGCAAGAGCTGATTTGCGGATGATACCAGTGCTCAAGGGGTTACTTTGAGAAAAATGACCCCATGAATGACAATGAAGAATGAGTAGCATAGGAAGAGATTCAGAGTAATGTGCTACTGACAGCCATGAGCCAATGGCCTAAGTCATGCTGCAGAAGGGTTTAGGAAAACAGAGACCAGACAATTAGAGACTTTAAAGATTTTGTTAAAAGGTTTTTGTAAAATCAGTAATACCTTTTGAGCAGTTATATTGCAAAATAGATTAGCTGTTAGTGGAACTGCCTGACACACCACCATGCCAAGAAAACCATTTTTTAATATTTTTGATATATTATTCTTTCAGACTTTTTTTTTTTTTTTGATTTTCGAGAAAGAGTTTCTCTGTAGTTTTTGGTGCCTGTCCTGGAACTAGCTCTTGTAGACCAGGCTGGCCTCGAACTCACAGAGATCTGCCTGGCTCTGCCTCCCGAATGCTGGGGTTAAAGGCGTGTGCCACCACTGCCCGGCTCAGACTTTTTTCTTAAGATTCAGGATGTGATGTAACTCACCCAGGCTAGTTTTGAACTTGGTTTGTAGCCAAGGATGACTTTGAACTACTGACCCTCCTCCTTTCGCTTCCGCTGAGATTACAGGTATATGACACCATACCTTGCTCAGACTTTTTTCTTATTCACATTCTTTTTGTTCCATGAGCTCAGCCTGGGTTCAATACTGATTAAACAGGTTAAAAAGTCAAGAAGCTAAAACAACATATTGAAGCAGTAGGAAATCTAATGATCATCTCCTCATGAAAGTGGAGGATTGGTGCCTTAGTGTGTCTTGAGCACTGCCTTTTCCTCCTTAACCATATCCAGCATGCAGAGAGGTTTCCTGATTGTCACATACATCCATATCTAATGTAGTGCCTGGCAAACTGGTGCTTTTCCTTTCAGTAAATAAAAGGGGAACTATGGCAATAAAACAGTGAGACTGGCAGGTGTTGTCTCTAGAAGGAGAAGATAGGGCAGGTGACAGGTGTCAGATATGTTGCCAATTGCTCCATTGGAAGGGATCTTGTTCAAAACACCCAAGCAGATGAAAAAAGAATTGAGATTGGGTCCCAGCATTGTCACTTGGCAGGGTTTCAGAGCCTCAGATGTTGGCTGCTACATCTTTGAATATGTTCTTCAAACCTGATGTGTAGGTAATGTTTCAGCAGATAGCTCAAACATAATTTCAAATCATGAGGCGTTCTAGACTGTTTTCAAAGTGGCTATATTGTGGGGAATATGTTGTATATCTGTAATTCTCCAGAATACAGAGACAGGGTTTCTCTGTGTGACAGTCCTAGCTGTCCTGGAACTCCTTTGTAGACCTGAATGGCCTCAAACTCAGAGACCCATCTGCCTCTGCTTCCCAAATCCTGGTACAAAAGGTGTGCGATACCATGCCTGGCTTCATTTCTTAACTATGTGGAGAAGGATTTGAGAGTCTGAGACAGAAAGATGCTATGAGTTCAAGGCCAGTCTGGACTGTAGAGTGAGACTCTTGAAACCCTGTCTCAAAATCACCCCTCCTCCAATGGATATAATATTCCAGAGGTTTGTCCATACCAGTTATGTTTAGTTTGGTAACATATTGTGATTGTGTATCAATACTCACTAGTAGGGAATGGCAGTGGTGGCTCATGCCTTTAATCCCAGCACTTGGGAGGCAGACAGGTGGAGTTTGTGAGTTTGAAGCCAGCTACAGAGCGAGTTCCAGGACAGGCTCCAAAGCTACACAGAGAAACCCTGTGTTGGAAAAAAAAAACAAAATAAAAAAAGAAGAAATAACTGTCCATAGACACTGAAGGTCTACCTTAAGAGTAAAAGACAGATCAGCATGTTTTTTGTTTAGTGGGACAAAGAGGCAAGAAAAATGGAAGCCTTGACAGGAGTTGTTGATCTGGTATGGGAAAGTGTAAGATGCCAAAAGAGTAACAAAGTTAAGATATGATATGACAAGTGAAGAAAGGAAGAATTGCTGTGGTGATAGAGGCTTATGATCCTATACGTGAAAAGCCTTTGTCTGTCTTGGGTTATTTGTTCGTTCCCTTCCTTCCTTCCTTCCTTCCTTCCTTCCTTCCTTCCTTCCTTCCTTCCTCCTCCTCCTCCTCCTCCTCCTCCTCCTCCTCCTCCTCCTCCTCTTCTTCTTCTTCTTCTTCTTCTTCTTCTTTTTTTGAGACAGGGTTTCTCTATGCAACAGCCCTAGCTGTCCTGGAACTGGCTCTTGTAGACCAGGCTGGTCTGGAACTCACAGAAATCCGCTTGCCTCTGCCTCCTGAGTGCTGGGATTAAAGGCGTGTGCCACCACTGCCCGGCTCCATTTCTCTTTAAAAGGAGCGGTGTTAATTAGGAAGTTGATAGTTTGGATTTCAGTTATGTACTAGTTCTGGATAAGGGCACATCTTAAGGATTTGCAGTGGAATAAGGGAGGGTATATAGAAGTTAAGGAATACTTGGAGGAATTATGACTCAGTTTTTGTGTGGATTGTCTTTTATGAATGCTTAATGGGAACATATAACTCAGAGAGGTGCCAGTTAGGTGGGAAGTGATTGATCAAGAGGTGTGTAATAAGAGGTAACAGAGGATGGATTTTTATCTTATAAAAAATCCTGAGTTTTATTTAGGAAAAGGATGGTAGGAAGTTAAGGAAAGGATTAAAAATATCTGTATACCTTGAAAGAGTATTTTTAATAAAATAGGTGAAGGTGGGAATTTGAGGAAAAATATTTAAATGAGGATGGAGAAGGAACTTTGAACCAACATGTGCATGTAAGGAAGTTTATGTATAAGTTCTACAGGGTACAGTGGAAGGAATTGTGAGGGCATTCATGAATGGAGAAATCCTTAGAGTGGGAACTAGGAGCTATGTGAGCATGCAAAGAAAAAAACAAGATAGAAGATGACATGAGGTAGATGCCATTGGGAAGAAAAAAATTACTTCATTTCATAAGCAGAATCTACTAAATTTACTTTTTTCTTGGACCTAGTTTATTTTTCTTATTTATAGTTTTGTAATGCTTGGAATTGAATCCAGGGCCTGCATACTAAATATGCACTCTACCTCTAAGCTATGCCTCTTGCCATAGATCGAATTTGGTTGTTTTTTTCTTGTGTTTTGAGACAAAGTCTCATTGTGTAGCTCTGCCTAGTTTGGAAGTTGATGTGTAGGTATGACTGGTCTTGAATAAGATCCACCTCTACTTCCTTGAGTGTTGGGATTAAAGACATGCCTCCATGCCCAGCCTCAACCTCATATCTGATTTTAATTGTACCGTGTTAACTTAATTTTTTTCTTTCCTTCCCTTCCTCCCTCCCTCCCTTCCTACCTTTCTACCTCCCGTTTTTGAGACTTCCTCTGAGTAGCAGCCCTAGCTATCCTGGAACTCATTTTATAGACCAGGTCTCACTCTGTAGCTGGCCTTGAACTCACAGAGATCCACCTGCCTCTGTCTGCCTCCCTAGTTCTGGGAATAAAGACATTCACCACCATGCCTGGGTTTATTTCTTAGCTATGTGAAAATTTGTTTCCTTATATATATATAAGATATATATATTAGATATAAAAGCATTCATCTGTTTTTAAAATGAGGTTAATAAGGTAAGTATAGAAGAAAAAATGTCTCTTAACTTACTACTTAGGCTCATCATTTTAGTATATGTTCTTCCAGATTTCTTCTCATCTGAACAAATACATATGTATTTTATTTTTGAAGTATACTCAGAATATCATGGTAGCAGCTAATAAACATCCTTTGTCAGAATAAGCAGATTTCTACCACCACTCTTACCTGTTACAGTAATCTACCATAAGACTGTACCATATTTATTTACTAATCTGTTGTCAGACTTGTTTTTTGTTTTACATAGTATCTTGTTATGTAGCCCTAGCTGGCCAGAACTTAATGCCTCTGCTTCCCGAGTGCTACATGTCCCACAAGTGTCAAGCTTTTGTGTATTTTTTGTTGACAAGGAAGGTCTGTCCTTGTCGGTCAAGACAGGAGCTGGTCTGGAACTTGCTGTGTACTTAGGCTGACTTTGAATTCTCAGCAAGCTTTGTTTATCACCCTCCCTCTGTTCTTCCACTCCTCTCCCTTCTCCATTTCTCCCTCCTTTGTCATGCCCAGGCTGGCCTGGAACTCTGGATTCGAGTGATGTTTTTCTTCCAGCCTCTTTAGGAGCTATAACTGCAAATGCATGTTACTGTGCCGGATACTTTATAATAGTTTATTATAAATCCTAGGAAGAAGAATTTTATCTGTACAACTTGGCATGTTTATCTAATTACTTTCTTTGTGTGAATTTCTAGGAATTTTCAAGTTTGGTTTTTTTTCTGGATATAATTTATTTTCTGTTTTTTTTTGGCTTTTCCTTAACTATGTATTTGCATATGAAATCTTTTGTATTCCTAATTTTAGAACATGTGTATATTTGATGGATTATGTAAAGTAAATCAGATGGGTGTGTGTTGTTTGTAAGTTAATAGGTTACTGTTGTTTGATTGATATATCTTTAGTAGAATCTCTTCTCCAGGTAGGAACCCAAAAGTATTAGCCTGGAAACTTTCATAGAAGATTGCCTTCTCTCTTAAGGGTTTGTACACTTTCAAGACTGTTTCAGTAGACCTAAGATAGTATAAAAACTGTTACAGCTCTTAATAATACCTTCTGAATGCATGGTCATGATTAATACCATTTTCTTTAATTACTTTTTTCCAGGTGATTCATGGCAGGGGACGTGGAAGGTTTCTGTTCTTCTCTCCATGACACCAGTGTCTCTGCTGGGTTCAGAGCACTGTATGAGGAGGGATTGCTTCTCGATGTCACTCTGGTTATTGAAGACCATCAGTTCCAGGCCCATAAAGCACTCTTGGCCACCCAAAGTGATTACTTCAGAATTATGTTCACTGCAGACATGAGGGAACGAGATCAGAACAAAATTCATTTAAAAGGTCTAACAGCTACCGGTTTCAGCCACGTTCTTCAGTTTATGTATTATGGAACTATAGAACTGAGTATGAATACTGTTCATGAAATCCTTCAGGCGGCAATGTATGTTCAGCTTATAGAAGTGGTGAAGTTCTGCTGTTCTTTCCTATTAGCCAAAATCTGCTTAGAAAATTGTGCAGAAATTATGAGACTCTTAGATGATTTCGGTGTTAACATCGAGGGAGTCAGGGAGAAGCTGGACGCTTTTCTGCTAGACAACTTTGTGCCACTCATGTCCAGGCCTGACTTCCTGTCCTATCTGAGCTTTGAGAAGCTCATGTCTTACCTGGATAATGACCATCTGAGCAGGTTTCCAGAAATAGAGCTGTACGAGGCTGTGCAGTCTTGGCTGCGACATGATAGACGACGATGGAGACATACAGATACCATCATTCAGAACATCAGGTTTTGTTTGATGACTCCATCCAGCGTTTTTGAGAAGGTTGGTGCATTTGAAAGCAGTAGACAGGACTCCTCATTTAGTTAAAGATGTTGTTATAGATGAGATTCCCAGAGTTGGTTAGGAGTCAAAGTAGTTTTATAAAATATTTTATATATAAGAAGCTGACTTTGTTATATCTTATGTATTTAGTTGTTTTTAAAATACATTTTGTATGTGAAGGGTGAACCAGGTAGGTAGTAGAATAGTTCCCCTTTTGAAGTACTTTTAAGGTTGGATTATAATGTGATACAAATATTACAAATTTGCTGTAGCCTTTCATAATATAAACTGGGTTTATATTTTTTAAAGTTAATTTAAGTAATCCATGCTAGAATTGACATTGGGGTTTTTTACAATTTTACATGGTACATATACATTAAATGCATTTTATTATTTAAAATGCAGTAAAGGTACATATAATAGCTCTTGATGACCAATAGGCCACAGAGTGATTGTCTTCCATGTTCTTGCTTATTTCTGTTCCCCATTTCACTGTTGAATACTAACTAAATTTATCCCTGAAAACAGTATATATGTCTAAAAACATTTTGACATTTCCAAATTGGTAGACCATAAATCCTCTATGTATATTCATCAAGCATCCATGTGTACACTTTAACATGTAAATAATTCTATTTTAAAATACTTTCTCTAAAACAACCTTGGCCTTTTTTATAAGCATCTTCATTTTTATATCAAGAGTCTCACTTGTGATCCATTCTTGCCCAAAGGAGAGAGAGCAGCTTCAGTAATTGCCTAACTTAATTGGTTTCTAATCACATGGTTACCTCTGGGGCTATGTTTACCTCTTGCATCTTTCCTTCTTTCTAGAAAGCACACAAAACTTTGTTGACAGACACCCTTCAGTTAAAATGCTTAGCTTTAGCTAGCAGATCATGTGAAAAATATAATCTCTGAAAAGGAGGTTTGTTTATGCCATTTGAAAAATAAACAAATTTGCATCTTTGAATAACACTTAGCAGACTGGCATGTTTTTCTTTTTTCCCCTCTGAACTGCTATGAAATGTCATTATCTTTAATAGAGAATTTTATGGAATTTTATCTTTATTCTTAGAATGTATTAATATGGCAGAAATAATTGAAACTAAAGAGTATTCTTGTTTTTGTTCAGAAAGAACAGCCCCACATCAACTATGTAAACCATTTGCTGCTTATGTTTTGATTTTTTTCTACCTTTACTATTGTTTTTATTGCTCTCTTTCCCTGGGGATTCATGTTTTGTCTTTATACATTAAATGAGGATGCTTTTTCACTACTAAAACAGAGCCCCCTACTTCCCCCATTTCAATCTAGATTGAAATAGAAAGTATTTTTGAAATAGAAAATAAAATTTCATCTCTTGTGGGACAGTATAGTGGTTAACTGAGAGCAGTTAATGATTTGTAAATGCTGAGCTGCTAGACTAGTCTGCATTTCAATTATCAGTTTTCAAAGTAGGCAGTTGTTCTAGTGGCTAAAATACAGTGTTGGGTAGGTTGTCTAGCAGTTGAACTTGCTGATTTCCTTTTGCACCTATGACATAACAATGGTTATCACCATTGGCTAAGCATGTGGTTTTATTAGGATAAAAATATCACTATGGCTTCTTTCTGAAATTACTTTCTTAGGTAAACTTAAGACCCAGTTGAGGAGAAATTTTTCATTTTTTTTGTAATACAAAATCTTTCACTTCTACTTGAATAATACCAGTAAGATTGCCTTAATAGTGTGTGAGATTTGTTTATTAAAACGATCTGTGACTTTTTAAATGTTGAGATGCACTTCAATTATGCAGATTAGAGGCCTTATCTCTAGAAATACAACTTGAAAAACCAAACTATTAGGGAGAATTTGATTGGCAAATACATATTAGATAAGATTTGGCATGGTGGCATACACCTTTGATTCCAGCACTTAGGCAGAGGCCAGCTGTAGAGACACCCTGTCTCAAAACAAAGAATTTAGACATCATGTGTTTTATATTTCAAGCTCCTTGAAAATAGTATCCATGTATTTTTCTTGCAAGTCCCAAACAAGGCCTATTTTTTTTTGGTTTTGTTTTGCTTTTTTGTTTTTTGAGATAGTTTCTCTATGTAGCCCTGGATGTCCTGGAACTTACTCTGTAGATCAGGCTGGACTCTAACTCACAGAGATTTGCCTGCCTCTGCTTCACTCCTAAGTGCTGGAATTAAAGGCGTGCCTCACCACTGCCCTGCTCAAGGTCATTTATTATTGTTTTAGGTTTTCGAGACAGGGTTTCTCTGTGGAGCTTTGGAGCCTGTCCTGGAACTCACTTTGTAGACCAGGCTGGCTTCGAACTCACAAAGATCCACCTGTCTGCCTCCACAGTGCTGGGATTAAAGGTGTGTGTCACCACTGCCTCGCTCAGGGCCTTTTTTTTTTTTTAAAAAAAATAACACATTGATTATGTATACCTAGTCCTAGAGTGGGCATAAAAGTGTAAAGCTAAATCCATGCTGGTCCTTTTTAGTAAGAGAGTCTCCAGGGACAGGGAGTATAACTACTTTTGATTTGTGGTTTTTATCCCATTTTCTGAAATTTATAAAAATGGATTTTTTTCTTCAAGTAAGGCTTTTTACTCTATCCCAGGCTGGGCTTAAACATGTTTAGAACCCAGGTTGGCCTCGCACTCAGGATAATCTTCCTGCCTCAGCTTTCTCAAGTACAGGAATTATATGCATGTACCACATCTGGCAGGAAGTGTTGATATGGCCTTATTTTAGCTTTTATGTGTTTTAAATTTTCTGTTGTAAATTTACTTAAACATACAAAAAAGCTGAAAAAAAGAATAGAATGATCACTCCAAAACAAACATAATATGTAAGTTAATAGTTGTTAACATATTTGTTAGATTGGTAGAGATTGTATAGTCTTTAGTATGTGTTCTTTTTTTTTCCTTCTTGACTGACTCAGTGAATATTGTAGAGCCAGGCAGTGGTGGCACATGCCTTTAATCCCAGCACTTGGGAGGCAGAGGCAGGCGGATCTCTCAATTCAAGGCCATTATACCAGAACTACATAGAAACCAGGTTTCAAGAAAAAACAAAAACAAAACAGAATGTTGTAGGCATTGTGACCATTCATTCCTGTTTCATGTATCATCTCCCAAGATTAAGGCTATCATCCTACATAACCAAAATACTATTGTTATGCCTAAGAGAATTAACAATATTTTCTTTAACATCATGTAACATCCAGATCATTTTCTGTTAGTTCAAAGGTGTCTTTTGGTTGCTTTTCATGAACTCAAATTTAATCCAGATTTGCACAGTACATTTGGTTGTCTTTGTTTTAATTTTGAATTGCCTCCACCTTTCTTCACTTGTTTTAAGGATGTTCAAACATATGAAAAGTTGAATGAATGTTGTAATGAACACTTGTATCATGTGTAGCTGTTGCTTTTCTAGCCTTTGAAAATAACTTGTAACTTGTAATCATCAATATACCTCACTCTTAAATACTTAACTGTATTTCTCCGATGAGTAAGGATTTTTCTTATTTAAATACAATACTATTTTTACCTTAGGAGCAGTAACACTAAGACCCATCATCAAATTGCTAATGCATATTCTAGTTTTGCAGTTGCTTCTAAAATCCACTAGAATCCAGTGTTTTTGTATTGCTTTTTGGCCATCATGTATATCTAAGCTTTCTTAATCTATAGCAACCTTCACCTTTCTTTTCTTTCTCTTTCTTTTCTTTTCTTTTTTCTTTTTTTTTTTGAGAAAGACTAGAATGTGTTTCACATTCTGGATGTATTCTAGATGTGTCTGATTATTTCCTTGTGTTGTTAATTTAGTTTCTTTATACTCCTTGCTTTCTGTTAACACAGCTACATTTTAGCGTCATGTTTTTTTTTTTTTATGAACAATTACAGGAAAATACTATAATGCCAGAGGAAAAACTCGGAAAACCATTTAGTTGCTCTGGTTAGGCTTAGAAAATCATCATTCTTTTTTTGTATTATGTTTCCAAGCAGCTCATATCTGTGACTAAAACCAAAAATTTTATTCACTCTGTTCTGTGTTCAGTTTCGTTTAGAGTAATAAAAATTTTTTCCTTAAAGAAAAAGTAGAATACTTTGGTTTATTGGAGTTAAAACTATGTGTAGGGTTAAAATTGAAAGAGTCCTTGTAATAAAGAAGTGAGCCTGAGACTTCGGTTTGTAGTATAAGCTTAGTATGCACTATATTCAGTCTCCAGCATGACCCAAATCAGGTGTAACTGGCTTGAGTTCCACTGTTGAAAGATTAAGACAACAAACAGGGGGACTGGAGAAATGACTCAGCAGTTAGGAGTACATGGCAGCTCACAACTGTCTGTAGCTCCAGTTCCAGGGGATCCATGACACCATGGATGCACATGATGCACATAGATATGCATTCAGGCAAAATACTGAATAAAATAAAATACTCATAAAATAAATAAATCTCTTAAAAAGGGAACAAAATGGATGTTTATTATCTCTAATTTACTTTGGAACTAAGAATTTTAAACGTAGGACCTTAGTGGATGCTAGCTAGTTAGGCATTCTACTACTGAACTACATCCCTAGACTTAAATAATTTTAAGATTGATTACATATTGAAATTGCACTTTGAGTATATTGAGTTAAATATATCAAAATAAAATTTGACCTTTTGTGCTTTTTAAAATGTGGATAGTAGGGCATGTAAAATTTTGCATCTTTTGGCTTTCATTTGTCATTTGGATTATATTTTTCTAGCAGAGTGTTGCTCTAAAGTTAAAGTGAGTTTTCATTAGCAACCCTGAATATGCGTGTAGTAAACTAATTTTCTCATATTTAGCCCGTTCTCCCTAATTTTCACCCTTTGGTTATATACAGTTAGTGTTAAAAAAAACCTCCCAGACCTGAAGAGATTTATAGTGTGTTTGATGAAGATTAACTGTTAATGAGTGTAGCATCTTTCTTTGTTAGGACCCTTTTTTTCTATCATCAGGAAAATAAGCACCTATACACAGCTTTGGGAAGAAACTTCTTCCTGTAATAGTAGCTGTCAGATAGAAGTGATGGCATCTTACGAAGCAAAAGAAGTATTCTGTTTTTCATTGAAGAAGAGTTCTACCTAATAGGATCTCAGGAATCTGAATAAGGCCCTCTAGCTCTGTCCAAATCACTAGAATTACTAGGTTTATTCTACTGCCTTATCATTCCCTGTAAACCCTTCTGAATTTCTCTCAGCTCAGCACACTGCCTCAATTTATGCTGAGTGCTCTGTGAACTCACCCCAGGCCAAGGTTTCTAGATTTCCTGAGTTCCTCAAAGGCATCTCTACTGTTTATTGTAACACTGAAACAGACATGCGCGCACCCCACCACCCACACACACACACACACACACACACACACACACACACACACACACACAGTGTTTTGTGTGTGCATTTGCATATGTGTTTGCCAGGTTGTGTCCACTAACTGCTTTCCACATAGGTATAGAGTCCAAAAGTTATCCTCATTATATAGATAAGAAAACAAGTTCAGAAAGTCAGGGATCTTATTCCAGAACAAGTGGCACTGTCCAGACTGGAATCCAGGTCTGTTTATTTCTCATGTCAGTGTCTTTCTTAAAGCTGCTAGGCTAATCAGAGCCCCTGGAGGTACATAACACATGCTGTTTACCTGTGATTCACCTTTAGTCATTTAGAAGTTGTTAGTAGAATTAGGAAATTCTAAAGTGATAGCATGAACAACACAAACTTAAGAAATTCATACACCTGAAAGAATATAAGGTATGAAAACACATTTTTGTTGTTACTGTTTAATCAAACCTCACAATTTCAGAGTCTTTTTTAAATTTAGATTTTTATGGTGCTGGGTGGGGATTATACCCATGTCTTCACATATTTTAAGAAAGCACTTCACCACTGAGCTACATTTCAAGTTAAATCTTGTCTTTAAGATTTATTTTTTTGTGTGTCAAAGATTCTTAGTTTTGAAACTAGACTATAATTTCAGTTTTTACTTAAGCAGTTATCTTTGGCATGCATTTTTACTAGCTTTGATGGCCTTTGCATCTGTTAACAAGGAATAAGGCCTGTTATCACAATGAATTTCAGTAGATAAAGTTAAATCATTTAAATTGTGCTCTTTGTTTTATTTTTTGTTTTGTGATAGGGTTTCATTGGTAACCTAAGCTTGCCTGGAACTCACCATATAACCTAGGTTAGACTTGAATTTAAGATAATTCTTCCACCTTAGATTCCTGAGTGCTGCCATTATAGTTGTGCAGTTGTGAGCCATTGTACCTGGCTAGTCTTGTTTTGTTTTTGTTTTTTGTGTTTTTTTTTCTTTTTTCTTTTTGAAGCAGAATTTCTCTGTGTAACAGCCCTGGCTGTCCTGAAATTTGTTCTATAGACTAGATTGGCCTCAAACTCAGAGATCCACCTGCCTACCTCTGCCTCCCAAGTGCTGAGATTAAAGGCATGCACCACCACGGTCTGGCTTAAAAAACAAGAAACAATATGGGTCTGTCAGATGACTGAGCAGATCAGGGCACTTGCAACCAAGCCTTACAACCCGAGTTCCATCCCTGGGACCTAAATGGTAGAAGGAGAGAACTGACTTTCAAAAGTTATCCTCTGACCTTCATGCATGCCATGACTGTACATGGCCACACATACATACATAGATACAATAAATTATCCAGTAAATGCATATTTGGCAAAATACTTTACACAAAAGGCCTTCTTTGTAACAATTTTTAAGATTATATATATAGTGTTCTGCCTGCATGTATGCCTGCATTCCAGAAGGGGGCACTAGATCTCTTTATAGATGGTTGTGAGCCACCATGTGGTTGCTGGGAATTGAACTCAGGACCTCTAGAAGAGCAGTTAGTGCTCTTAACCTCTGAGCCCCAACAAAATTGTTAAATTATTGATTAGAACACATTTGTTGATTTCTTTAATATAGTGACATAGCAGGAATGGTGGTTCCTATAATTCTAGTACTTGGAAGGCTAAGACAGAAGGATTGCTTAAGTTTGAGGCCATCCTGAGCTACAGTGTACATATGATTTTGTTTCAAAAAGCCAGAAAATAAATAATAAAACATAGTTTAGTGGCATCTTAACATTTTTTTTATTTTGATGTTACTAGGAGGTAAGCCAGGGCCTCACATGTGCTAGGGAAATGTTTTTCCACTTAGCTACAATCTTGAGTCCATATTTTAACATTTTTGAACAGGAGCATCTTCATAAATCATAAATATGCATAAGGTAATACTCAGCATGCTGTTGACCCTCTAGATATTATATTAATATGAATTAGCTTCAAAATTATTAAGTCCTGTGAGGATAGCAAAACAAATTAGTTCTGTTCTGTATTTAGGGTTTTATAGTTGATTTGATTGCCTGTTTATTAAGGAAGCAGACTATATAGATATATTCTCCTTTAAGTAAACTCATCATTTTTATTCCAGACACATTGTTTCATGAACTACCTCATGATATTCAAACTGTATAGTGTGGTTTTCCCCCCTTATTGGTTAAGCATAATTCACTGTTTTATCTCAAAACTGGATTTATATAAAAATTATTATTTTTTCTGGTTAGAACACCCAAGGGCATGTACTCTACCGCTGGGCTGTATGACGAGTCCCTACAGTTTTTTTCAACGTGCAATGCTAATATTTTTTAGGAAGAAAAGGCCATAATGTGTATCTGTTGTGTGTACAGAATTTAGACTAGTACTTTTTCTATCACTGAGAATATATTTGTACTTAATAAATGTTTATTTTGGGACTATTTACTTCTTTGGGCTGGCAAGATGGTTCCGTGGGTAAAGGTGCCTGCTGCCAAGCCTGATGACCTGAGTTCAATCTCTGGGACGTACATAGTGGAAGGAGAGTGTTATCCTCTGATCTTAATCCATACACAATGGCATATACATACCCATAGATATGTAATATAATATTTACCACTTTGACAATTTTGATAGCTTAAAATACGTCTTTATTAGTGAAAATTCAAGTCAGTGAAAATAATATTTCAGAAAAACTTTCTAGCACTTTGATATTTTAAGACAGGATCTCATCTAGGCCAGGATGGTTTTACTTTCTTGCCTCAGCTTTCTGAATGATGGGATTATAGGCCGGTGTCATAACGCTCACCTACAGTTCATGGCTTTAAAAACTGAAACTAAAAAACTAAACCTTTAAATTGAACCTTTAATTCCAACACTCAGGAGGCAGAGGCAGGCAAATCTCTGAGTTTAAGGACAACTTGGTCTAGTTTCAGGACAGCCAGAGCTACATAATAAGACCTTATCTCAAAAACAACAGCAACAAATCCCAAAACAAGACCCTGCAGTGGTGGCACACTCTTTTAATCCCAGCACTAGGGAGGCAGAGGCAGGCAGATCTCTGAGCCTGGTCTACAGAGTGAGTTCCAGGACAGCCAGGGATACACAGAGAGACCCTGTCTCAAAACAGCAACAACAACAACAACAAAAACCAAACAATAAAACAACCCCCCCCAACAAAAACCCCTACATTTTGGTTTCTTGGGAAATAGCTCAATTGGTATAGTATGAGGCTCCAAGTTTGATTCCTAGAACCCATGCAGGAAAAAAGTCTGCCATGGTGCACATTTATAGTCTCAGCACAGAGGTGTTAGAGTCCTGGTGACCAGCCTAACTAAATTTGCCAATTTCATGCCAGTAAGAAATCCTGTCAGAAAAACAGGTAAACACCAGAAGAATGACATTCAAGATTGACCTCTGGTGACCACATGCATATATGCATACACACCCAAAAATCAAAGCTACATTTTAAAACAAGCCTAAAGCATTGTGAAGTCACCTAGGAACTGGTAGAATTCATGGATGAAGGTTTGAGTATCTAAAGTATGCCTTAGAATATAGTGGCTGTCAGTGTTCTTCACCAAACACTAATCCACAGTTTCTCCATCAGCATTCACAGTGGACTGTTAACATAGTTACTGTTCTTAATCTCATGCTTGTGATGTATTCTCATTAATTGAAATACAGCCCATGGGTAAAGTGTAGATCCTGGTATTATAGGTCTGCAGTCCTTTCATGTATGTTTTTGGAACATGCTGTCTGGTCCTGATACTTGCTTGAAGTAAAACTTAAATCCAGCAGTCAAACTGTTACTTGTAATTTTAACACTGTTTAGTCAAAACTTCTTGAAAAGACTTTGTTTATATCTAATTACTTCAGTTAGAGCTAGAATAAGTGGAAATTTTCTTGTAACCCCTCACAGTTTTAGAAATATATGAGAAAAAGTGCTGTGCTTATTTGACAGTAGTATTTGGGGTATGTATTTGTATTATATGTGCACATGTGTATTAAGTGTTTGTGTATGTATGTAGGGTGCTTGTGGTACATGCAGATAGAGGCTAGAGGAGGATGTTGGAAGTCTTCTCCTGTCACTTTGCACCTTAGTTTTTGAGAGTTTCTCAGTAAACCTAAAGCTTGCCATTTTAGCGAAGTTGATTAGCCCTTGAGTTCCTGGAATCTGCATTTCTCTGACCCCCAATTCTGGCCATGCTGAGCTTTTACCTGGGTGCTGGGGATTTGAATTCAGGTTCCTTGCTTTCATAGCAAGTGCTCTTACCCATGGAGCCATCTACCTAGCCCTGTAAACATATTTTTAAAGAAAGAAAATTAGACATTTGAGCAGAATTTCTGATAAGCTTGAGTTGTGTTGAAAAGTTTAAAATCCTCTTCAGCTATGAAATAGTATTTATGCAGATAGAACGCTGAATTGCTTAAATGAACAGTTAACTCATTTGCTCCTTGGAGTGAAAACAAAAATGGGTGGGTTTTCTTTTGGGAGCTAGACCAGCATTAAACATACTCTCAGTTACTTTGGTCTCCTTTTTACTAATCTTCCAGGCCCCATAGACTAAGATGCCCAGAATTAATGCATATGCAGGTTTTTTTTCCCTAAAAAAGCAACCCACAGTGTCTTTTATGCTTTGAAATCTGCTGTGTATACAGAGTACTTTTCCCCCCTACCTCTGACTTGGATTCAGTTTAGGCTTATAGTTTCTTCAAGAATATCAGAAGCCTAGATGTTGACTGCTATTAGAACCTTGATAAAGGCAGTCAGTATGTTAGGGGTTAGTTAGTATACTGGAACCTATTGAAAACAGGAATTTGAAAGCTCAATCTTGAGCCAGGCATGGTGGTACATACCTTTAATCCTATCACTCAGGAAACAGGCAGGCAGGACAATATGGTAAGAACATGTTTTCAAATAAAATATTTCAGTGTTTCCCTTTTTAATAAAAAAGAACAAACAAAGTCAAGAGAATAAGGGCCTCTTTGCTGATGTGTATGTAACCCTTTTGTTAATAAGTTGGGAGAGATAATAGGAAAACAGAAAATTAAAAGGATTAAAGGGAGCTGAACATGTAGAAAGCTTGCCCTAGCGTGGATTCATCTCCATCACTTTGAAAGAAAAAAGACAAAATGTTAGTTGGGCAGTGGTGGCACATACCTTGAATACCAGCACTTGGGAGGAATAAGTAGGTAGACCTCCATGAGTTTGAGGTCATTCTGGTCTACAGAGCAAGTTACAGGACAGTCAGGGCTGTTACAAAGGGAAACTTTGTCTCAGAAAACAACAACAAAAACATCAAATGTCAGAATGACTGGAGAAAAGGTTAGGAACAAGAAGGAACAAGGGGAATGTTTAGATTTTAGGCCTTGAAGTATTATTATTTTATTGTGTTTTCATGACAGGGTTTCTCTGTGCAGCCCTGGCCATTCTGGAAATCACTCTGTAGACCATGTTGTCTCAAACTCAGATTCACTTGCTTTTGTCTCCAAGTTCTGGGTTTAAAGGTATGTGCCACCTCGTCCTGGCTTGGAGTCTTAATTTTTTAACTTTATACCTGAGAATGAACCACATTTCCGTAAGCACTATTCCATGACTTATTGAGAAATTAATTTTAAAATTAAACCTTTTATTTGGCTTGCTTGCTTTACTATATTTACGAATAAAATATATAGTAGAGTATATTTCTGTAAATACAAAAAGATTCCTCATGAATTCTAGAACTTACTTATGTCGCATAAATAAAAATTATTAATTTTATTTTTATTTCTTAACTTTCAGATCATTTATCTTTAATAATCTGGAAGATTTTATATAGAGAGAGTTTTTTGAGACAGGGTTTCTCTGTAATTTTGGAGTTGTCCTGGAACTAGCTCTTGTAGACCAGGCTGGCCTCAAACTCGTAGAAATCTGCCTGTCTCTGCCTCCCGAATGCTGGGATTAAAGGCGTGTGCCACCACTGCCCAGCTCAGTTATTCAGTTAAGAACTATTTTAAACTAATTTCCTGCCTTTACCATTTCTGACAATGCTGTGTCATACTGAAGTTGTAAGAAAATTAAGCTTTCTAAGCACATTTAGTTTGAATTTTTATAAGTAATGTAGATATGGCTTAAAGCATGCTGGAACATGTGTACCCCCAAATGTTAACACTGGACCATTTTAAGTAAGAGATTGGAGCATCAGCATAAAGTCCTGAAACCAATCCCTCTCTGATACCAAGAGCCGAGTAATCACAGTATTACTACCAAAAGGATTGGCACCTAGTCTAAACTTATTTTTATCACCTTATTTTTTAACAAAGGGGTTTTGAATCTAACATTTTATTTTACATAAATCAGTATAAGCTTTAGTTCTGATGATGAATATTTTCTGCTTCTGAGGATAAAGCTCAGGGCCTTATGAATGCTAGACTAGGACTTTACCATTGAACCACACCCTTATCTCCCAAGCATGATTTCATAAAGACTTTGACATGGTAGTTTTCCAATACAACACATGAAGACTGCCCCACATTTTACTGACAACCAAAATTTTTATCAAATGAGCCAGGTGTAGTGCCACTTTCTAGCCCTGGGAAGCTGTGGTACAATAATTTCTGATAAGTTCAAAACCAGCCTAATCTACATAGTGAGTTCCAGGCCAGCCAAGGTTACATAGTATGACCTGTCTCATCACCAACCACCACCAAAAAGCCCAAATTAACCATAATGCAGCTGTGGTTTCTAAAAGTAAGGATTTGTTTTAGCACAAGCCCCATGATAGTACTTTGTTTTTAGGTATTTCTCTTGAGAAGATGAGATCATGATAGAGAAGTGAAAATGAAACTTAAAACCAAGATACAAGCTTACACCCATCATTATGAAGCTTAAGTTAGCATTTTTGAATGTAGGAAGAGTCAGAAGTGTCTGCTCATGAAACAAGTGTTTCCTGTAAGGAAGAACGTATCTAAAGGAGTGTGGCTCAGAATCTCACACTGAAGGAAATACTAATATAGAAGATTTTCTTTGGTTTCATGGAAATATATTTGACATTAAAAAATTATTTCATGACTGAGGATAGTATAGTTCAGTAAAAGAGAACTTGGCTAGCGAGTGTGGCCTTGAGTTTGATCACTAGGACTATTCAAAACATGAAACAGCTTATAGTATCTGTTGCTTAAAAACCTAATTTTAAAACTGTAGCTAGCTTTAGTAGATATTTAAAATTACAGATTTTGAGTTAAATCTAGTAGATTGTAGGAAAATACCTGTTAATATTACAAGTTCATTTTACTTCTTAAAATTTACGGTAGTATGAACAAGTTACCTTCAAAATTTGCTTATTTAATCCTGGCAGTGGTGGTACACACCTTTAATCCTGGCAGTCAGGAGGCAGAGGCAGGCATATCTCTGAGATTGAGACCAGCCTGATCTATATATAAAGTGACACTGTATAGTGAAACGCTGTCTCGAAAAAAAAAATGCTTATTTAGCAAATGGATTGTATAACATTTTGAGAAACAGAATTTTTGCTCTGTTCTAGTTGCTGTTTTTTTTTTAACATCTTTAAGGAACCACTGTTAGAATTAATCCTGTGTCATATTTCTTCCTTCCCTAACGGTATGCATATATGTGTGCACACAAATTAAATTAAATTGAAAATGTTTGAGGAAGAAATGGCCAACTGATAATTCAGACCACTGTTTTTAAGAGATGATATGTATGTCCTAGGATTTTATTGTAAAACAAAATGCCACTTTTAACAAAATTCCTAATGTATGAAAGCAGGAAAAGTGATAATCTTTCCAAGTGTTAAAACAAGTCAGCTTTTTATATTTATGAAAGGAGAAGGAAGGTAATTCAAAACATGAAGGAAGATATGTCTTTTTTTCTGTATTTGTTTTTTGAGAGCACCTGATGTACAGATGGCTAAGCTGTTACATGAAGGATGGATGATGCGAGAAATGCCTTTTTTTTTTTTTTAATGAAAAGATGAGTCACATTTGTTTTTGGGTAGCTCTCTTACCCAATGAATACACTTCGAAGGATTTCTTTCATATGGTTTTACCACTATGCTTTTTTAAAAGTAGAGTGCATGTGTATGTATAAATCCCTTAGGCCAAGATTTAGTAGAGGCATTAGTTCTACCTCCACAATGAAATAAGTAATTGGTTGTGCTTGTTGATACTGTGCAATTTTAGAAAAAGCATTGCAGTAAGAAGCTCTGGGAAAAGAGCAAAGCAGATCTAGAACTTGCTTTGGCCAAAAGCAATTGGAATTAAATTTCTTTGGTTGGAAGGTCTTTGAATTAGCTGTTTCAAAAGGCATAAATTCCATTATTGGAGACTTAGGGGTAGAACAGTTTGATTGGGCTTGATCATAGAATTGAAGTAAATTTTGTAAGCTCTTTAGAACCCGGTTTTCAAAAGAACACAATAGAATGCATGGGGAAGAGGACAGTGAAACTAGAAGATTAGGTAGAAAATGCAAGACTGGAAAATGATTCCCAAAGCAGGTAAGCTGGGCCAGTTTGATGAGATCTGTAAAAACCAGTGTTAGAATGTGGAAGGGGTTGTCAGGTCATTTAGCCTAGTCTTCGGAGACACTGGAATCCCTAGTTACTGTTCCTACTGGTAGTCATTACCTCTAGTATCAGAGGGCTTGTTGTCTCCAGAGATCCAGTTGTCTTGATTTGGGGCAAATTGGGTACCTTTTAAAACTGATTATTACAAAAAAAGGGTTATGACCCTTGTAAAAAAATATATTCTGACCCATATAGAATCAAATTGGGGTAGACCTGGGGAACTTGCTGGTAGTTGTGTATTAAACATATACGTGGATCCCCCCACATGTGCTTCCAACTATAAAATAGTTGATTTTTATTTAAGAATATATGTACTGTTCTTTGGTTTTCCTCATTTAACATTTTGAATATCTGTCAGTACATTTTGGGTTCATTTCACATCATACACAATCATTAAAATGATGGTATATGCCCATAGTTCATTCAACTAATTATTTTTTCTTTGAGATAGGGTCTCTGGTTGGCCTGGAACTTAGGTTTATCTATAGCTCACATAGATCCATCTACTCTGCCCCCCAAGTTCTGGGATTAAAGGTGTGTGCCACCTGAGGTTTTTTTTCTCTCTGTTAATTTCCGTTTTTTTTCTAATTTTTACTTTAAGATGCTTTTTGTTTAATATCTGGTACTTTGTAAAGATTCAGCATTTTACTGCATTCTTACAGTTTCATTCCGAAGCTCTTCATAATACTTGCTCTATGAGCTTGTTTCTTAGCATCTGAAGTCCAGATAACTGCTACATCAGTTACTTTCTCATTTCTCTCCTCAGGGTGTTTTGCAGTTAAGGAGTTAGTGTTATACTTCACAGAACTTCCAAGCCTTCCTAAGCTTCCTTGCAAAGTTCCTGATTTTTTTCTTGGAAAAACTTGAGAGCTTCCTGTCTAGCATATGAAGCTTTCTCCTTTCTCAATGTCTGAACAAGGCTGCTTTCTGTAAAGTAGTGTTCTATTAGTATATTAGCAGTCATGTTTCAGTTAAGTCCAAAATAGGTTCCGCTCACTTCTGTCTCTCTCTACAGACTAACCTTTAATGTAACAGCTAATGAATTTTGTACATGGGCACATGACAGACACTAAACTAAATCCTTTGCACTTGGGCTATCTCAGTCATCTTCTGCTCCAAAATTAAGAAACATAGGTGATATCCCAATAAAGATGGTTGAATAGTTAAGAGCTCTGGCTGCTCTTCCAGAGGACCCAGGTTCAATTCTCATATAGCAGCTCATAATTGTCTGTAACTCCAGTTTCAGGGGATTCGACACCCTCAGACAGTCACACATGTATGCCAAACACCAATGCACATTTAAAAAAACAAAAGGTTCAAGGTTGTACAGCTAATGTTTTCCCAAATCAGAAATTGAATCCTTAATCTCCATACTGGATTGCTTGTCAAGATGTTTAATTACTATGCTGGACAAAATTCTGTTATTTAGGAATTTGTGTGGCACCCAGGCCACTGGTTGTGCACTTTAAACCCTTAAATTTGTAAGTTGGGGTTTATGGTCCCTGCTAATTTATTTTTTTCTCTCTCCTCTCTACCTCCCTTTTCTTTCTCTCTTTCAAGATAGAGTTTCATGTAGCTCAGGCTAGCATTCATCTTCCTATGTAGCTGAAGATGACCTTAAACACCTGGTCTTTCTGACTGGTAGGATGATTAATTCTTGTTAATCATACATCATTAATTCTTGTTAGTCCATACTTACAGAGTATGAACTTTTAATTCCAACAAATCGATAATGAAATGATAAATGAATACAGCACACTATTAGACAATTTATAGAAAGAGTGAATAAGAAAGGAAAGTAGAAAAACATTCATTTTTACTCATGAAATTTTAAACTATTATGTCTGCACACCTCCCCGAACAAAACAAAACAATATTTCACTAGGTAATCCAGTTCAGCTTCCACTTAACCTACTGTGTACTGAATTCTAGGCATGTGCCACCATGACTGGCTTGAAGTAGAGTTTTGATGGTCTTCTTTTTTCAGGGTTCTGGGAACCAAACCCAGGGCTTACATAGACTAGGCAAGCACTCTGCAATTGAGTTGTATATCTCCAACTCTTTGGAATCCATTTAAAAAGATCTGTCTGTCTGTCTGTCTGTCTGTCTGTCTATCTATCTATCTATCTATCTATCTATCTATCTATCTATCTATCTATCTTGTTTTTTCGAGACAGGATTTGTTTGTAGCTTTGGGGCTTGTCCTAGAACTCACCCTGTAGACCAGGCTGGTCTTGAACTCACAGAGATCCACGTGCCTCTGCCTTGCAAGTGCTGGGATTAAAGGCGTGCACCACCATAGCCCAGCAATTTATTTTTTGAAACAGTCTTTTCTCATGTTACACACCAGTTCCCACTCCCTCCCCTTCTCCTGACCCCCACCCCACCCCCATCCACTTTGGGACCCATTTTTTTAAAATGGAAAGACTCCTTTTTACTTATAAATAGATACATGATAAAGAACCAAAAATATTAGTGAAATTCCAGAGGGAATCACTACTAATGTAAGTAAGCTTATATAAAAATGTATTTGGTTGGTATAATGCCAGGGTACTGTTGTTCTTCAGAAAAATGAACAGAACATACTGTGAGGGTTTGGGATATAGCTCAGTTGGTAGGATGCTTGCCTGACATTCAAGACCTGAGTTCAGTAATCAGTACCAATAAAATAACTGACTGATTCAGGTGATAATGGTGCACCTTTAATCCCAGGAGTTGGGAGGCAGAGGCAGGTGGATCTCTGGGTTTACAGAGTGAGTTTTAGGAATGCCAAGGTTACACAGGGAAACCCTGTCTTGAAAAACAAACAAAAATAATAAATAAAAATAAAGGACTAGATATTCTGTGAGCATCTTTCCTTGTTAATAATCAATGATATTATCCTTAGTTGCTGAACTATTATCCATTACCCCATTATTTCTCATAAGAGATTGAAGCTTTTTAAATATGTGAACTAAAATGATAAAGGATTGGGTCTTTTCATATTTTTCTTTATTGCAATCATTTGTTCATAGTTTTTATTTGCTGAATTCTTCTACATTTGTTTTAATAGAAAGAATTGAGCTGAATTTGTAATCATTGTCATCCCAGTAACTGATTTTTTTATTTCGAGACAGACTTTCAGGTAACCCAGGCTGCTTAAAATTTACTATGTAGTCAGAGATGGTCTTGCAGTTCTGGTCCCCATGTCTGTTTTCCAAGTGCTAAAATTACAAGCATGCACTAACACACCAAGCTAATCAGTTTTTGCTAAGGACAGTTATAGTTTCTTTTCTTTGTGATGAGTCATTAGGTCCAATCCCTTGCTAGGATTTTTATCTTTCTGGTTTTTTTGATATAGGGTTTCTTTTTGTAGCTTTGGCCATTGTGGAACTCACTCTGTAGACTAGGCTGACCTCGAATTCACACAGATCCACCTGCCTCTGCCTCCCTAGCACTGGGATTAAAAATGTGCACCTCAACCACCACCTGGCTAGCTAGGTTTTTTATTAATGAACATATTACTAAAAAAAATTTTCTATCCCGGAAGGAGGAGGAAAGGAGGGGAGCAGAGAAAAATGTATAGTTCAATTTTTTAAAAAGCCATGTAAAGATGGATTATACACAAAAGAATTTCTGTTCCAGCACTTGGGATGCAGAGGCAGGTGGATCTCTGTGAGTTTGAGGACAGCCTGGTCTATAGAGTGAGTTCCAGGACATCTATGACTACACAGAGAAATCCTGTTTTGACAAAAACAAATTCATTTTTTATAAAGCAGAATGGAAGCTGTATTCCCAACATACTGGAAATAATATGCACTTTAGAGTAAAATTGTCTTCAGATCCTGGCTCTGAAGTTTAGTTATGTAAATAACTTGAGCAAGTAAGTCACGTAATATCCTAAGCCTCAATTTTCTTAGCAGAGAATCAGGGATTGTTGTTGTTCTCTTACAGGTGGAATAATTTTAACAAGATCTACACATATGAAGTACCCAGCACAGCTCTTGTTTACCATCTTCTGGAGTTAGACAAGACATTTTGCCTTTGCTAGTCTAGTGAAGCCCATGGAGGAAACCTCCATATCAAAGTGATCATCTTATTTGCATAAATGAAATGCCTGAAGTTAAAAAGGACAATTATATTGAATACAGTTAAAACATTTAACTTTGATAACTTATTATATCCGATATCTTTTTGGACTTACCTGGGAGAATTCATAACAGGATGGATTAATGAAAAACACCTAAGAAGAGAAGAGAGAGAGCTCATATACCTGCTTTTGACTTTTTTTTGAGCTATCAATTTGGATTTCCAACAGACTCCTATATTTCCTCCTTCAGCACCCTGCCAGCAATTTTCCTGTCAGGGAAATGAATACCTCTCCCAAAGCCTAGCTGCTTTTCTCATATCTGTAATCCACCACTCATGTAATAGCTTAAGTCCACAAATCACATTAAAGTTCTTACTTTCCTACTCTGTCAAATTAATCATGGTCATCTGTAGAATTGTTTACATTGCTGAAGAAGGTACCCAGGTCCTTGCCACATGGTAGCCAAGTACTCTACTACATCTCTAGTCCTCATCTTAGAATAGTGAATCCTTGTTATTGAAAATGGGAATTTTTTTCTCTGCTGATTTCCAACATCCT
Source organism: Myodes glareolus (assembly GCF_982192425.1). Classification (NCBI taxonomy): domain Eukaryota; kingdom Metazoa; phylum Chordata; class Mammalia; order Rodentia; family Cricetidae; genus Myodes; species Myodes glareolus. The sequence continues at coordinate 89,955,691 of NC_142053.1, read as the reverse complement.
GTTTTACAAAGTATTTATTGGCTAATTTAGGTGTATATATATATATATATACACACACACATATATATATATACATATATACACATATATAATATTTTATATTATATAACTTTTTTTTCCTAGGCAGGGTTTCTCTGTGCAACACCCTAGCTGTTCTGGAACTAGCTCTGTAGATCAGACTGGCCTTGAACTCACACAGATCCTCTTGCCTCTGCCTCCTAAATGCTGGGATTAAAGGGATTAAAGGCGTGTGCCACCACGGCCTGAGGCCTGACTGATACGTTCTTACACCTATATCTAAAGTGCTACTATACAGAGATGTGCTGTACTACTTCATACCTGTCAACTTGGCCAATTTATGCTCTAATTTTTATAAATATGCTTTAATTTTTATAAATATATCCTAAATTCTTTGAGGAAATAAGCCATTTCTTCTTTTTTTCTGAGACAAGGTTTCTCTGTAGCTTTGGAGCCTGTCCTGGAACTTGCTTTGTAGACCAGGCTGGCTTTGAACTCACAGAGATCTACCTGTCTCTGCCTCTTGAGTGCTGCTCTTAAAGGCATGTACCACCACTGCCTGGCATAAACTACTTCTTACACTTACCTTTCTATCTCCCAGTAGTGTTTAGTATAGTTCTTAAAAGTACTTCCTAAGATCTTGATAGTAGTCATGTTAAGGTAGTTCTACTTCCAAAATCTACTTATAGGATTTGTTGTTGACATACTAAATCTTTATGTCAAAACCTTCTGGGAATTGTGTATGTATATAAAATTTTCACTAACTCACTACCATAACTCTCTAAATGATGCACTTGAGGTTGTTTCATGGTATGTAATATTGGTTAAGAAAACTACAGATGAGGGGGCTGGAGAGATGACTCAGTGGTTAAGAGCACTGATTGCTCTTGTAGAGGACCCAGGTTCAATTCCCAGCACCCACATGGCAGCTCACAACTGTCTGAAGATCCAGTTGCAGGAGATTTGACACTTTCACACCAATGCACATAAAATAAAGTTAAATAAACCATAAAAATATTAAAAAAGGAAAACTACAGATGAGATCTTTTTCTAATATGAAGCCCTGTTTATGACCTGATCACCACTTGCAGCCTAGGGCCTAACATATAATAGTGTCTGATAATAGACTTTTTCATAAATCCTGTTCTGTTTAAAAATTAACTTATTCCTTAAAGAGAGATTGTTTACTTTTAAAGGCTTGGGGGAACATATATATGTAATTATAAATGCAAGCTACAGAAACAAATACAATGGAAAGGCTTTGTAGAAAACAAAGTGATTTTTCCAGGAAAAAACAGTTTTAGCAAAGGAGTCTTAAAATATCTTGATCATAGTAGGCATTGATAGTTTGTTTAACATTTATGCCTTATCTTTTGGTTAAATTCTTTTACTTGTATTCCTAGGTCAAAACATCAGAATTTTATAGATATTCTCGACAGCTACGCTATGAAGTTGACCAAGCATTGAATTACTTCCAGAACATTCACCAGCAGCCCTTGTTAGACATGAAATCAAGCCGTATTCGTTCTGCCAAACCACAAACTACAGTATTCCGAGGAATGATTGGACATAGCATGGTTAATAGTAAAATACTTCTTCTAAAGAAACCAAGAGTCTGGTGGGAACTGGAGGGTCCCCAAGTACCTCTGAGGCCAGACTGCCTTGCTATTGTCAATAATTTTGTATTCCTGTTAGGTGGAGAAGAACTGGGCCCAGATGGTGAATTCCATGCATCTTCAAAAGTGTTCAGGTATGATCCAAGACAAAATTCTTGGCTGCGCATGGCAGACATGTCTGTACCCCGTTCAGAATTTGCTGTTGGTGTTATTGGGAAATTTATTTATGCTGTAGCAGGCAGAACAAGAGATGAGACTTTCTACTCGACAGAAAGATATGATATCATTAATGATAAATGGGAATTTGTAGATCCTTATCCAGTTAACAAATATGGACATGAGGGGACAGTACTCAATAACAAATTGTTTATCACTGGAGGAATCACTTCGTCTTCCACATCTAAACAAGTATGTGTGTTTGATCCCAGTAAAGAAGGGACCATAGAACAGCGGACCAGGAGAACTCAAGTAGTCACCAATTGCTGGGAAAATAAGAGCAAGATGAATTATGCCAGATGCTTTCACAAGATGATATCTTATAATGGCAAGCTTTATGTCTTCGGTGGTGTCTGTGTGATCTTGAGGGCCTCTTTTGAATCTCAGGGCTGCCCTTCCACAGAGGTGTACAACCCAGATACTGATCAGTGGACCATCTTGGCATCCATGCCAATTGGTAGAAGTGGCCATGGTGTGACTGTCCTGGACAAACAAATAATGGTCCTTGGAGGGCTTTGTTACAATGGTCATTACAGTGATTCCATTCTCACCTTTGACCCAGATGAAAATAAGTGGAAGGAAGACGAATATCCTCGAATGCCCTGCAAGTTGGATGGTTTACAAGTGTGCAACCTACATTTTCCGGACTACGTACTGGATGAAGTTAGGCGTTGCAACTAATGTCATCCTTCTCCCTAAAAATAAAAAAGGCAAATAAAGCATTTGTAATAAAGTAGTTTAAAAGCATAAAGAAAAACCTCACCAGTTTTACTATCAAAGCCATTGGTCTAATATTGTAAGTTTTCATTCTGTGCTAGCATCTTTCTTTTCCTTTCAGTGGCCTCAAACTCATGCAATAAGTTCATTTAAAGCGCTAGCTCTTGAAACTACTTCCAAAAGCAGTTTATACTGCTCCACTTACCTGGGAAGTTGATTTTTCTGCTTTAAACATTTCTTTTAGATGTTAGTGTAGGATTTGTGCATCTTCTAAGAGAAGACCCAGTAAGTGTCACTGGATGTGATTTCAGTCCCTCTTTATCTGAACACTTTTTAGACATTGTTTTAGTCTGCTATATGTTTTGGTTTATTATTTAAAAGTTTAAAACTCTTGACTTTTTGCATGGCTTTTGCTGAAAATGCAAAAATTTAAATTTTCTACAAAAGTTTTTTATATCAGAACACTATTTCTAAGCTGCCTTCTCTTATCTGCATTGTGTTAGTGAAAGCATAACCATACTCACGTACATCCTATAAATATATAAGGCACATCCCTTTTATGCGTGATTAGGATTCTATATTTTTAAGCTAGTGCACTTGCACACACAGTTCGCCATACTTGTTGAAATTTAGATGTAATGTCGTTACTGTATTAATGTTTTTAGAAAGTTAAAATAACTGGAGTCCTCATTCAGTATCAAAGTAGTCTATCTTCCAGTCCATACTAGTTCAGTAAAATTTAAACTCATTTCTGAAACATGTATGGATAAAAACTTTTACATTTTGTTTTCAAAACTAAACATTAATATTTCATATTAATGTATGTTTTTCTTGTTTGAAAATGTTTTTCTATGCAGTCTGTTTAATCTTGGTTACCCTGTTTTAGTGAGAATCAGAGTGCTCTGTGTCAAGCTCTCACCTGCAGTGTGCAAGCACTTTTAAAGAAAAGTCAGGTAATGCCAGACTCCTAAGTAAAAGCCTCGTAAAAGTAAGTGCAACTCCCATAGTTTCTATTCAGTAAGGCTGCTGCAGGGGTGAATGTGGGGCAGCAACTCTTACACAGTTTGAGCTCAGTTTCGACTGAGAGGTGAGAAAGGAGTTATGATGTTACTGGTTATATCTGCTTGATCACTTTCTATAAAATATTCAGTGGCACTAGAGAGATATGTCAACCCTCAGCGTCTTTTTAGTTTCTGGAAGCTACTAGCATGAGGGATAGTCACCCGAAAGTTTGAAATGAATCTTGAATAGCTGTTTTAATGGCATTTATAATAAATAGTTTAGGATTAACTGCACATTTCAACTCTTCAAATACGAAGGAAGAAAATATAGCTGACAAAATTAAGAGTGATCCGTGTGAGTGGATCATTCAAATTGATGCCATTTTCTCATGAGCAGTCTGTATCTGATTAAATCTTACACTGGCGTAGCCTGCCAGATCTGTGGATTTTGGTGCAATATTGCAATGCCTTCTATATGGCTGCTGTTGTATAAATTTTTCTAGTACTTTGTTTTGTTTTATTTTTGCTGCTGGCACCATTGAACATAAAATGGAAGTGTGAAATAATGGAAATGTGAAGATTTTGGGTTTTTTTCTCCCCCTTCCCCTATGCTGCGATTGATAGTGTGAATAAGGCCTGATTTTTCAAAACTGTAAAGCCAAGTGTTTGAGTTTTAGAAAGTGTCAGGTACACTTTGTAAAGAAAACCTTTTTTTCTTTCAGGAATCAGAATAGTGGCTTCTTTTGTATGTGATCCTTCCATTTTTATTAGGTGGCCTTTCGTTTATTTCTGATTTCTGAAAATAAAATGATATTTGAGTTTCCCTTAGAATATGGTTAAAGGGTTTTTTATTTTAAAAATAAGTTTAATTATTTTGCTTTTTGAAACTATAGGTTAGCCATCTATTTTTTTCTAATATACTTAGAATTTTATTTGTGTCTCTTTAAAGAAAATGTCTTCATTATTTTTCTTGGTATCTTTTGCTGGAAATGACCAAGAAGAGGATATCAGACAGGGTACCCCATCAAAGGCTTTACACTCAGTGGCAGTTCTCTTTAGTTGCTTTGATACAACTTCATAGTCCTGTGTAGATCAACATCTTTGTAAACAATTGAATAGTCTTGGTCTTCCATTTGGAATATACAAGGCCAAGGTCAACGATTGTTTCTGAAAATTCATGATATCTTAACTTGAACTAATTCTGGGTTCAGCTTCACGTAAGTCATGTCTGACTATAATCTTAGTAGTAATCAGTTTTGAGCTTTAAGACTAGTTGCTATTGCTTGGGTTCTGAATGTATGAGGAAATCATAGTTCTAATTTAGATTATAAATCCACAAATAACTTACATTCCCTTTTAAAATTATGGTTTAATAGCTGCAAGAGATTTATTTTTGTTATACTAAACTATGGAAAATTTTTCATAGAATTTTTTCAAGCTTTTCTGTGCTTCATTTGGAACCACTTTGTCTATATGCATTGTATATGAACAAGACTGTCATTTTGAAAAACTCAGTAAGTGGTTTGAAACTATATGGTTTAACTGTTAGGATCTTTAAATGTGTCATCTTCCACTTTACATTTTAAATGGTAGACATCACAAAAATAGTAAATTTTCTTTACTTGCCTTTTAGTTGGCACCACTTATTCTCTTACATGTCTTTGACCTTCTAAGTTTTGATGTTAAAGAAAATCCTTGCACTACAGCCTTTTCATAGAGTACAGGATTCTCGTGTTGAAGGTTTTGTATTGGAAGAAATGCTACTGGTTTCTTAAAGGCAAAGCATTATAGAATGATTAACTTTCTTTGATAGCTTTTTCTGTGTCCTCCTCATTGCTCTATCTTGTATGAGTGTTACTCTAATTGTGAAGTACTTACTGAGCCCTTCTCGTATCTTTTTTAAAGCAGCACCTTTGGACACCTCATTCTGGGAAGCTTGCTTGAGTCACAATAAAGGACACACACACTTGTGTGGGGAAGAAGTGGTAAAATGGAGAGTTTTGTCTTAATTACATGAAACTAAGCTTTAAAATATTTTATAACAAATTATTTGAGCTGCATAATCTAAACATGTCAAACGTTTTGTGGGACTATTTTTATATATGTATATGTGGGTGTAGGTCATAACATTTCAGTTTATAATATAAATTGTTATTTCAGTTTATAAGCTATCTCTCAAAAGAGACTAGCTCTTTTGAGAATACATAATTTAAAAGTTTTAGACTAAAGTAAAACAACATAGACAATAGTGTAAATTAGAAATATTTGAGGGCTATATGGCAGTGGAACTGCTAGTGCCAGTTTTCTTGTTTGCCTACCATGTTTTCAGTTTGTTTTTGGTATTCTGAACATTTTTGAGAAACCATCCATTTGTTTAATTGCATTTAGAGTCGGTTTGGGAATAAATACCTTCTAAAAAGAGATTTATCTTAAAAAATTAAAGTCCTGAAAAATTAGTTTATTGAGAGTTTATTACTTCAATACCCCATAGGCATGAACTGGAATAGATAATTCATGGAAATCCTATTCTTTTACTATATCAGTATAGCTCCCAATATTATGTGAATAACATTGAGAATGCCATTAGCTTTGTTCCCTCTTAAAATTCTTGGGTTTTCTTTTGACTTCTTTGGGAACAACTGCATTAAAAGTTACTAATCAGTATATCAGTAAGGATTGGGTGTTTGCTTTCTGAAGGAATGTTCCTAAGAGGTGATCAGAAAGGTTCTTTTCTACCTAACTTGTTTATGCTCTATACTCTTGGGCATAATTTGTCTATAGAAAAATATTTTGACCTTTAGGTACCTTTGGAGCCAGTAGTCAAATAATCCTAGGGCCGATATTAAAATCTTAGGATAATTTAAGGTTTGCCTTTTATACCTGTTTTGAAAGCCTTTACATTTTTTGTCAGGTAATTTTTCCCAAGCCGTGGATGTAATCTATTCAACATGTTTATGCTATCCATTCTGTTTTTAAATTGAAAAAAGTTAAAAGTGTTTATGAAGAAAAGTTTAAATAAAATATTTTTAATCTTTAAAAGTATGTCTTTATCTGATTATTTAGTCTTTTATTTAATACTTCACATTCAAGTCATTAATAATTTAATAAATAGTATACTTTGTTATTCTTCAACATGCCAAGAAAAGTGTGATTTCTACCAATGTTTTCAGCAGAAGATTCAAATGAGAGCATTAGAGTGAGATGATTTATATTCTTATATGCAATAGAAATGATATAACAAAGCCAAATAATTAACGGTCCACTAACAAGACTTTTTCAGTTTTACAGAATAGAAATATGAGAACTGAGAAAAGGCATGTGATCCTCAACTTTAGTTGGTGAGCTTTATGTTTTCTCTGACATTTCTTTCATTGTTCTTTTTAAAAATAATTTATTTATTTTATATACATTGGTGTTTTGCCTGCAAGTACATCTGTATGAGGGAATCAGATCCCCCAGAAGAGGAGTTATAGACACTGGTGAGCTGCCATGTGGGTGCTGGGAATTGCACCCAGATCCTCTGGAAGAACCGCTAGTGCTCTTAGCCACTGAGCCATCTCTCCAGCCTCTTTCATTGTTCTTAAAGGTATTCCTTAACTTAGAAAATAGGCAGAAAGTAGTCTTAGGTATGTGTGTATGCACACACAGGTGCCTTTCATGTGAACTCCTAAGAAACCTCAGCAGGATTCCAAAGCACCTGACTTACTCAGATCATTTTCTAGCTTTTCTGTCTACCACCTCCTGCACTCTGTTCCAATGGCCTTCTTACATTCTGTTTTCTCTTTCAGTGTATTCGTGTCCAGATTCAAATTGTCTTCCTCTTTCCTTGTCAGTTCATTTAATTTATGAAGCCCAACTGAAATGCTTCTGTGATAGTTGAAGGAGATGTCCCCCAATAATCTTGGGCATTTGAATACTTGGTCTCAAGGGGAGGTTTGGATGTGTGGTCTTGTTGGAGGAAGTATGTCAGTGGTGGCAGGCTTTTGAGATTTCAAAAGACTTGCCATTTTGAGTGTGCTTTCTGTTTCCTGCTTGTAGATAGAAATGTAAGCCCTCAGCTCTTGGCTTCTGCTCCACCCACATGCCTGTTACTTCTGCTCTGCCATCATGGATTCTCTCTAATTCTCTGCGACTGTAAGCTTAAAACTCTCATATGATTTTCTTCAGTCATGGTATTTTATCATGACAATAAAAAAATAATACACCTCCCCTTTGAAACTTGTATTTCTACCCAGTGAATTTTTTGCCTCTTCTATACTCCACTCATTTGTAGCTCTTGATTTCATTCGTTTTGCACAACAGCATCATACAGAATTCTTCCTCCATGCTTAGATCATAGTCTCCTTGGATATAAATACCCTATCTTACTGCCTTGAATGGAAAGACCCTCAGGACTAGCCTGTGCTATGTTCATAGTAAGTGTTCATTGCAGCATGGCAGGTTCCATTGTAGGTTACAGGCGAGTGCTATAGGGAGCTAGATGAGTTAGAGGCAACAGTTGCTGGGCTTTTAGCTTGGTTTTCTTTATGTACACACTTCCTACATAGTCTTAGTCACACCTGTAGCTTCCTTTCAAACTTTAGTTCTGTCACCTGGCAAATCCACATTTCTCAACTTAGGGTTCCAGCCAACTCCTAAACATTCCTCATGTGTTTCATTGGCATAGTAAACAGAGCATGTTTATCTCCTGTATTAGTTACTTTTTTATTGCTGTGATAAAATACCATGACCAAAGACAACTTAAGTTATTTTGGCTTATGGCTCCAGAAGGATGAGAGAGAGTCCATGGCAGTAAGCAGGGTCATGGTGGTAGGAGCAGGAAGCAGAGAGCTCTTATCTTCAAATGTAAGCATGAAGTAGAAGAGAACAGGTTAGAAGTAGGATAGGCTTTTACTCTAAAGCCCACCCCAGGAACAGAATTCCTCCCCAAACAGCACCACCAACTGATAACCAGGTGTTCAAATGCCTGACACTGGGGGACATTTGTTTTTCTATGTACTGCATTCCTTCTTACATCTGGCCACAATTTTGCCTGGATTATATATGTGGCTCTGCCATTGCCTGTGGTAGTTCAAGGCAGAAATCTGCATTGTTCTTACCCAACATGTGAGTTCTCTTACCAATCTTCAGGGTTTTTTTAGTCAGTCTTATTGTGTGTCCTAGGCTGACCTTGACTGCTGGGTGATCCTACTTCAGCCTTCCTTGTGCAGGGAATACAGGTCTGATATCACACTGGTCTTTTGCCACTTTAAACTCTCATCTATCTTCTTAAGCTTGTTTGGTTCAAGCTCTCGTGGTTCATATTAGACTTCCTGAATTGTCTTTCTGCTCAGCTTCCATATTCTCTTTTATACACGGCTGCCAGAGAGAGCTTTCTAAAGATAAATCTGCTCCTGAGATAGAACATTCTTCAATAATTGCCTTTTATCTTGAGAGTAAGGTCCCAAATCACTAGTGTGCCATGTAAAACCTTTTTCTGGCCTGCCCTCCCTATTGGGGATAGAACCCTGTACTAGACAACAACTCTACTACTGAGCTGTACCCCCAACTCCCTTTTCAGTGTCTTTTACCCTGTACTATATAGTTAAGCAAACCACATGGCTTTCTGAATAGGCTATGTTTTTTTCAAGCCGCATTGCCTTTTTACCCATACCCCACACCCTATCCTCTTTTGGCTCACCCTTTCTTGACCTTCATAAACCAGTCTTGGTAACAAACATTTTCTCGTTGTTTTAAAATTTCTACCCTTTAGTCTTCTAATAGCACCTTGTGTATACTTAGGCCTCACCTTTTCTGATATGTGAGGATAACTCCCTTCCCCATTATACCCTTAACGTGCCCTAAGGACAGATACTGTCTTTTTTGTCTTCCAAGAATCTTAGTATCTGGCACATGGTAAATCCTCAATAAAAATATAACCCAGAAAATTGGAGAAGTACCAACAGAATGCTCCCTTTGAGGAAGGAGAGTTGTATTAGAGAGCTTGTCTGCCGAGATTGACTTCCCTGAGGACATCCGTTCATTTCTCCTACCATTCTGAAAAGCTGATGTGTGCACACTTATCACAGTTGTCAACAGATACTTCCTGGATATCTTGGGATTCCTGATTCAGGGTAAAAATATCAAGTAAAACAGACCTAAAAGGTGCTTGGCAGAACATCAGTCTCACAAAATGTGGGGTAAGAAAGTGTTCACTGGTCTCAGTACTACTGGGAAATAGCACATACCATTCCTCTTTCTTAGAGAAATTATCAGATTTAGCATTTTAATTAGTAAACGCTCTGAGAAGTTTGCTGTACTCATTCTGATTTATGTTTATAGCCATATAAACTAAATGTTTGATCACAGAATATTTTTTATTTTTTAAAAAAGGAAAAAATTTTCGTTTTACATGCCAATCCCAGTTCCCACTCCCTCCCCTCCTCCCATTCCCTTCACCTTCCCCAGAATATTCTTAAAAGTCTAACTAAGAGACTGGAATCGTGGCATGGTGCTTCAGAGCACTTTTTCTTGCAGAGGACTTGGGTTTGATTTCCAGCACCCACATGGTGGCTTACAATCATCCATAACTCCAATTTCAGGTTACACATGATACACAGACATAGATGCAAGAAAAATTCTCATAAATCCTTTAAAATTTTTTCTTAGTTATAGAGTTATGAAGACAATGAACATAATAATATCTAGTGTAGGCACTCTGGGTTACAAAATAGGACTATCCCTGCAGGCCTAGTCAGATTCTACCTTGTGACACCAATATTTGGCCAAGATGACACCACTTAGAGGGTTTCACTTCACAAGGCGGGTCCTCTAGGAGAATTCTTTGAAAAGGGATTTAAAGTATGGTTAATTGGAGAGACAATTCCAGGAAGCAGAGGTTGGAGGACAGGACAGGAGATGGTGCTGGAGAGATAGTTCCACTGTTAGGAGAGCTTGCTTCCCAATCTTGAGGACAGGATTTGGATCAGAGAACTCACATAACAACCCAAATGTTGCGTGCATTCCTGTAACCTCAACTCTGACAGAGGTGGAGATAGGAGGATCTCTGGGGCTCACTGGTTTCCAGCCTAGCCTAGAAGTGCAAGTCCTAAGTTTAGGGAGAAACTCCACCTCAAAGGAATAGGCAGAAGGTAATATGGAAGGATAAGTGACATCCTCTTCTGACTTCTGCATGAATGCTCACAACCACACACCCCAGCATGTGCATGTACACACATAAAAATAACGTGGAAAACTTTTATGTATTTATCTCTATGCATGGTCATATGTGCCATAGTGTGTGTGTAGGACAGAGGACAACTTTTAGAAGTTGTGGAGATCTAGCTCAGGTCATCAGTCTGGGAGTGACGATGACCTTCACTCACTGATCCATCTGGCTAATCCGCAAATAATTTAAGATGACTATCGGACCTCTCTCTGTCTTTCTCTTTCTCTCTTCCCTCCCCTTCCTCTTTCTCTCAATAAACTCCCCATTTAAACTCTATCGGAAAAAAAAAAAGATAACTATAGGACAGGAATGAAGGCTGCAAGTGTATCATCAGACATTATCCTCTGGGGATCAGTTGGATTCAGTCCTCCCTCCTTACCTCAGCATCATCCCATCAAAGAGACTAGGAAACTAGGATTTTTTCCCTCCAACTCTCGTGACTCATTGGTTTAGGGTGGTTGCCAGGGACTGTAACTCCCCAGCACTTAAGGCTGGGGCTGTGGACTGAGGCAATCCTCAAATGAAGAGTTGAAAAGGGCCAGGTGGACAGAGGTATTGAAGGGCTCTCCAACAGACCCCAGTATGGCAAACATGGTGCTGACAGGTTTTGCCTTTTACCATTCCCTACCTTGTTAAACCATTAGATTTTTACATTCCTAAATCTAGTCCCTAAAGCCTATTCCCTTATTTGGCCAAAAACACCAAGGTCCAACAATCAAATTTCATTATTTGGCTAACATGTCCAATCAGGATTTACCAGCTCACCCTAGCATAGACCCCTCCTTTTCTCTTTAAAAACCCACTCCTGCAAAAACACCTGCTTGCTGCTGCTGCTGCTGCTGCCGCTGCTGCCTTTGCATCAACCCCCTGCTTGCCCCTCTGGAGTGATAAATCTCCTTTGTGCTGAGAACTTGGTGCCTGGATTACTCCCAGTGGACCACCCTCCTTCACAGGTATTCTAGCACCATCACTGTCCGGTACATTTTCTCAGGAGTCACATACATCTTGACAAAATTTAGGCTGACAAGATTTTTCAAATCCAGAAAATTAGACACAGCAAGTTAGCTCACTTCTAATAAGTTTAACAATTAGTTAAAATAGTCAGGTGTGTTGGCACACACCTTTAATCCCAGCTCTCAGGATGCAGAAGCAGGCGGATCTCTGTGAGTTTGAGGCCAGCCTGGTCTACAGAGTAAGTTCCAGGACATCCAGGCCTACACAGGGAGACACTGTCTCAAAAAACAAACAAACAAACAAAACCAAGGCCTTGTTTGGAACTCGCAATGTTCTGAATACAAGAAAAATATGTCAATACTATTTTCAAGGAGCTTGAAATATAAAATACATGATGTCTGTAACAAAAAAGTATTTGTACGGGTTCTTTTGGTTTTGTTTTTAAGACAGGGTTTCTCTGTGTAGCTCTGCCTGGCTCTGCTGAGATCCAAGGTGTGCACCACCACCCCAGGCTCAGTTTGGGCAAGTTTTTTTTAAAAGTATTTATTTATTTTATATGCATTGGTGTTTTGTTGGCATGTATGTCTGTGTGAGGGTGTCAGATCTTGGAGTTACAAACATTTGTGAGCTGCCATGTGGGTGCTGGGAATTGAACTCTGGTCCTTTGGAAGAGCAGCCAGTATTATTAACTGCTGAACCACCTCTGCAGCCCCCAGTTTGGGCAAGTTTTAAAACATCTCCCCAGCAACATTTATAGGAACAGGAATTTTACAGATTAAAATAATTTTGGAAAAATTTTCAAAGGATACAAAAATACTAGAAATAGTTTACTTGCACTGTATAGACGAAAACTGTTATCAACAAATTAAGTGGATTTGAATTTGTGCAGAGAAATATATTTTGTTTTTATTTTTTTGAGACAGGGTCTCACTATGTACCTCTGGCTGAATTGGAAACTTGCACTGTAGATCAGACTAACCTCCGTCTCACAGAGATCTGCCTGCCTCTGCCTCCCAAGTGCTGAGATTAAAGGTATGACCCCATGCCTTTCAAGAAAATATATTTTTATAAAATTACATGTATAGTGGAGCTTAGTGTGGTGGTGCATACCTGTAATCCCAGCATTAAATAATCTGAGGCAGATTTTCCATTTTGAGGCTAGCATGGGCCTCACAGAAAGACCCTGTACCAAAAATAAATTCATCATATTATTACACTGAGGTTAAGTTGATTGTACGCACAAAAATGGAGTTAGTCTGGGTGGGATGGCACATGCCCTTTAACCCAACACTCTGGCAGCAGAGACAGTCAGATCTCTGTGAGTTCAGGGTCAGCATGGTCTACATAGAAAGTTCTAAGCTAATCGAGGGAATTGCATGGGTAAATATGAGCGGAGAAACATATGAATTGCTTGGTGAGTGATGAATTTCTCACCCAAAGAACTATGGGAGCAGATGTCAAACAACAACAGATATATTCATGAGTATTCCATGGAGCTACAGATGACTTGGTTAAAAGAGGATATGAGGAAAATTGAATTTTACAACCTCCAGTAAATCACTTCATAACTTTCATTAAAATATTCCATGACCTTAGAGGAAAAGATTAAAAACCTCATCAAAATAGTGAGATTGACAGAAGACAATGTGAAATTGTGAGCAGTCTTGAAATGAGTCTGAAGGCAAATGGAGTTAGTTAAACAGAAAAAGAAATCCATACTTCATGTTATGGGGTACATCATGAAAGCAAAGAGGGGGCGCTTTGTAAGGTGTGTCATTCTTGCTCCAACAGTGCTCTGTTTCAGCCTCGCACCTTCCCTGGACAGAGGACTGGACATTTAGAGCCTTATCATTTAGACTGAACATACCAGGAAACACACTATGAGATTTGTCTCTTACTGCACCTAGACCTGTTTCTCTTTCATTTTCTTAGTTTTTTGGTTGGATTTTATTCATTTTATGTGTGAATGTTTTCTCTGCACATGTGTGTGCTAGGTGCCTGCAGAGGTCAGAAAGGGGGTCTTGGATTCCCTGGAACTGGAGTTACAAAGATGGTTGTGAACCACCATGTGGATGCTGGGACTTGAACCCAGGGTTCTCTGCAAGAGCAACAAGTGCTCTGATGAGCCATCTATCCAGCTCTACTCACTATCTAATAGATCAAAATAGAATAATCCCAGTGATAAGCTAGGCGGGAAGTGGGAGTCTAGACTGCAGATAAAGTAGACTGTCTCATAGTTCACTGCGAAGTAACGAAGGCTGTTCCACCACTGGATTAGAGAAGATGATGAAAAGTGCAAGTTGCCACCAGACTCCAAAGAGTTAGAATTAAGGGGAAGTGCATCGGCAGCAAGAGTGTAGACTGAAAGCGGTGCCCGGCAACGTGGAACTGGGAGCAACTCGGAAGACTCGGGAAATATTCCTGAAAAGCATTTACTTTTCAAGTCAGAAAATGTCAAAACTGCTTCATAGTTTTCAAAGATTTCTGGGGATGGGCATGATGGCACACACCTTTAATCCCAGCACTAGAGAGGAAGAGGCAGGTGGATCTCTCTGTGAGTTCGAGGCCAGCATGGTCTACTTAGCCAGTTTCAGGGCTACAGAGTGAAATCCTGTCTTTAAGAAAGATTGCTGGGACTGAGTGTGTAGCTCAGCTGGTGGAGTATTTGCCTAGCATGTATAAAACCCTGGCTTTGATTCCCTAACACCAAATAAACCATGCCTATAATCCTAGGCAGGGGTCAGTTCAAGGTTATACTCAGCTACATAGGTGTTTTAGTTTGGGTCTGAAATATTCTCCAAAGGTAAAGTTTGTTACACAGCATGGGGCCCTTGGGAGGTGGTGGACTCTTTCAGAGGTGGGAATTAGTAAGAGAAGGTTAGGTTATTGGGAGGGCTCCCTTCCCCTTTTTCCCTTGTTTACTTCCTGGCTAAAAGCTGCTTTCTGGCATGGAGGACTGTCTCCCACAGTCCCCAAAACAGCAGAACTACATGGTCATAGACCAGTTTCCCTGAAGCCATGAGGCAATGTAAACTTTTTCTAAATGGACTATCCAAGTGTTTGCGACAGGAACAGAAAGGGGAGTAACAGTAGACAAAACAGTGTAACACATCTCCCCGTTACCCTTCACGCTACAAATGATTGTGGGGTTTTTTTTTTTGCTATAAAAACAGTACTCTTCTAGGCCAGGCGGTTGTGGCACATGCTTTTAATCCTAGTACTCAGGAGGCAAAGGCAAGTGGATCTCTGAGTTCGAGGCCAGCCTGGTCTACAGAGTGAGTTCCAGGACAGCCAGACTGTTACACAGAGAAACCCAGTCTCAAAAAAACAAAAACAACAAAATTGTACCTTCCTAAAAAAGAAATATCTCATTTATTAGTCCACCCTGAATTTTCTCATCTGCTAAGTGGGAATCTTGGAACCTGCTTCAGGGAATCATAATGGGTTTAAGATGAGGTCAATCGGGCCAGTGCTTCTCAGTGACCAGTGTTTGTCATGAATACTTTCTTCTTATTGGGTAGTCTTGACTTGACTCCATACTGGAGAAGAAAAGTTGATCAAGGTTAGCCAGTAGGAACAAAGTGGCAAGTATCTTTAAAAAAAAAATTATTTATTATGCATACAGTATTCTGTCTGCATGTATACCTGCAGGCCAGAAGAGGGTACCAGGTCTCATTATGGATGGTTCTGAGCTACCATATGGTTCCTGGAAATTGAACTCAGAACCTTTGGAAGAACATCTAGTGCTCTTAACCACTGAGCCATCTCACCAGCCCCTTTGACCAGTATCTTAAATCTGGGAAGGTATTCAAACCTGTGGTTCTCATGTATAGAACACACAGAAGACACTCTGAGCTATAACAAGTTTGGGAATCCTTATGAATGTAAGGCAAGCCCTGGATGGTATTCAAAGAGGGATAAAATTCCAGTGACAATCTGAATTGTACATAACAAGACTCCTAGGTGCCTGATGATGGAGCGGTTTTTAATAGTACCACTATGTTATGGGAAATTTCAGAGAGAGAGGAGAGAAGAAGAGAGAGAAGAGAGAAGAAGAGAGAGAAGAGAGAAGAGAGAGTAGTCCCCGATTCGGTTTGCCGAGGCCCTTGGAGATTTTACCGGGAGATAACTGGTTGGATAGAAAAACAAGGATTAGAACACACAGTCCTGGGCCACTGTAAACGTGCCTCTTGGAACGCAAAGGGTCCAGGTCTGGGCCTGAGGGTGGGTGTGTCCTTGTAGCCAGCTCCCACAGAGAGGCCCCAGGTAGCTGCTGCTCTGAGCAGCACGGGGTTCTGGGATCCTGTAGAGTTTGGTTTCTCTCCCACCCCACCAAGCATGGAGTCTTGTCACTGATGAGTCACACACACTTACCTGCCAGCAGCTGCTGCTACAGAGATAATGGGGGCCTGGAAAGGACCAGAACCCCTTCCCTCATGTGGCCTGGGGCTGCTGAGCTGCCTCGCCGGTGCCACAGAGACCCAGGAATGTTGGGCCCAGCGCAAGGAGTCCACCACTCTTGTGATGAATACTTTGCCTAAGACTAAACCCGGAGGAGCTACAGCCTTCTGAGGCAGAGGGGAGCTGATGATGAAAGAGATGAGCGATGCGGAGAACACAGAGCCGGCACCAGCACAGAGCCCAGCACATAGGGGCTCTTATCCTTCCAGCTCAGAGCAGGCATGGTGCTTCACAAAGAAGAGCGCCCTGAGCTCCAGAAGGTGCTATCTCCAGAAAGACTTGACATTCCAGGAAGACCTGACTGCCTATACGCAGCTACATTTCATTACCATTTAATTTTTTTTCTTTTTTGGTTTTTCGAGACAGGGTTTCTCTGTGTAGCTTTAGAACCTGGCACTACCTCTTGTAGACCAGGCTGGTCTTGAACTCACAGAGATCTGCTTGCCTCTGTCTCCCGACTGCTGAGATTAAAGGCATGAACCACCATCGCCTGGCTAAGTTTTTTTTTTTTTTAATTGGGCCAGTGAGATGGCTCAGTGCATGCTATCAAGCTTTCCAACCTGAGTTCAATCCCCAGGACACATGTGACAGAAGAAGGGCCTCCTACAAGTTGTCCTCTGGCCTACACACATGTGCCACCTTTTAAATTTTATTTATGTGTATGTGTGTGTATGGTTGCACATATGATGGAACACATGTGGAGGTCAAAGGACAAGTTGGGGAAGCTGGTTCTCACCTTTCACTGTGGGATCCAGGGATGACAGTCACGATGAGAGAGAACAGCTGCTCTAATGTCACATGGCTAGTGAGTCAGGGACCTAGCATGCAAACGAAGGCAGGTGGCCTCCAACACGCCAAATACCGCTGCTCGACAGACACTTTCGCCTACTTCTCTACAGCAGAAGCTTCCAGAAGGAAATGGAGTCACATCTTTTGGGGAGAAAAATGTTGTCTGGTGCTGATTTATAAGGTCTGTCAAATTCTCTTTCACAATTTCATAATAGCAAGCCTGTTTTCGACACATATGTGTGACAGGCACTGATGGGAAGTGTTGATGCATATACTGAGTCACCCACTCTCAACTTATAACCCTAGCAGACAGGAATTCTTGCTATCCATGTCCTCCTACTGACGAGAAGCCAAAGGCCGGGGAGGTGACATGACTGACTTATCTCAGAGCCACGAGGGAGTTTAGATAGCCTGAGCCTCTGAACCCTTTGCTTGTCTCTGTTGCCTGGATTAAAAAACAATATTGGTTCACATGTCTTGAAAAGAGTCCAGCAAAAATATGCTACAACAATGAAGGATCAAAAAAAAATGGCCAAAACATGGGGGGAGTCGTGAACACTACAAAGGCACTTTTAAGAGTCCAAATAACTCATCCATATCTAAATTAAAGCTTTATTAGCAAAGAGGGAGGGAAGGATATATGGACTCAACTCGGCTGAATAGAAAGGAACTAAAGGACACTAGTTCACTGACAAGCAGGCAATATAGGCTGAGAGATGCTTTTTAAAAATTAACTATTGTTGCTATGAGACTGTGGTATGGCTCTATGGTAGAATTTGTGCTTCAGCATGTGAGGCCCTAAGTTCAATTGCCAGCATCAAAAAATATTGTTGTTCTGACTAAATATTTTATTTAGCAGTGCCATAAACTTTTCTAAAAGAAAATGGTGGAGTTGCTTTTAAAAAGTAAACAATAAAGGTTCCTTTTTTGGTAATATTATCAACTCACAGATTCCAACTTGATTGTGTCTTGGCCCACTCCAATTATGTACACTAATGTTCCTGTCAGTGTGGCTGTAGCTGCTGAAAACTTATTTATGTTGGCTCCTGACATATTTTGTTATGATCTAGTAGGTTTTTATAACCTTTTTGCTATCAAAGTACTTTAATTGGTAGTGGTATCACATCTTTATAATCCCAGCACTGGAGGAGGCTGAGGCAGAAGAATTGCAAGGTAAAGGGACATTTGGACTACACAGCAATGCTGCTTTAGAAAACTAACTGGAGCTGTTGAGGCGCCTTTATGGCTAACGCTCATGCTATGAAAGTATAACGACCTGAGTTCAAATCCCCAGACCCCACATATAGCCAGATGCACATGCAGTGACACACAAGAGATTCCACCTCTGCAGAGGTTGTTTGCCTTGCACTCTTGGGCTTGTTCTCCTGTCTGTGGACTAGGCCTCCTCTGTAAACCTGCTACTCTAGACTATCAGTTGGGCCAAGAAGCACCCAAGCTTGCTTCCCCTCTTTGTATTTGTTAGAGCTCGAGGTACTGGAGCAGCACGGTATGTGGCATTGTTCAACTCCGATGTCAGTTGGGATAGAAGGAATAAGAGCCTTGGAACAAACCAGGTCCCCATGAGCAATATAACTTCTACTTCTGAATGTAGACTATACTTATACATTATACTTCTGAATGTAGACTATAGCAAACTGAAAAAGGGCCCAACTTCCAAATACAGATTTCAGCACCAAACTGTTTATAGTTAAGGGTTTTTTAGAAGCCACTTAAACCAAGAAACAATTCTCATCTGAATGCATATCATGTTGATTCTTTGGAGTTTACTCTATTGATCAGTAGGTCTTTGAAAATGGAAGAGGGGGAGGAGCACATGTCTCAATTAAGGTAAAAGATGGGGATCAACACCCAAAGGAGTCATCTTTTTAGCCTCCACTCAAACCATGGCACATACACACCTGCCTTTACACACACACACACACACACGCACACACAGTGTGCGCACGCGAGTCTGTAAATCTTCTGTGTGTTCTTCCCAGACCCAGAATGCTTAAAAACTGTACTTACTAGCTCCAAAAGGAATTCTCTATGTCCTCACAAGTAATGAAGATGATTGATAAAAACAAAAACAAGAAAAAACTAATAAGAGAAAAAAACCCATCAAACAAAAGGGCTGTGAATCATTTAAAGTAGGAAAGGGATAAAACCCAGTGAACTTGATGTAGTAGTTTTGATGATAAATGTAAATGCAATTTATCTTTAAAATAAGTTTAATGCATTTAAAAATAAAACCTTACAGATTACATTAGAAAAGTCAATTCTGTGGTATTTGAAAGAATCACACTGTCACACAAAGGTCAATGTAAGAGAATGGGAAAATATACAGAACAGATGCAAATTATATGAAACCAAAGGTTAAAATATTTAAACTAGTAGAATGTGAGACCAAAACAACCCAAGTAAAATGGCATTGAAGTGTATAAAGATAATGTATGATGGGGATTCAGTTAATAATATGGTTTGTCTGTCTTATTTAATAGCTTCCTTGAAAGAAACCCTTCTAGCAGACAATATACCTTTTTTTTTTTTCCTGGTGGCCACACTGCATTTACAGAAACCCAATCACGCTGCTCCAGCACTGGCTCTTAAAAGGGCTTCAGGATAGGGGGTATAGCTTGGGAACTGAGACTGTGCTCAGCATACACAAGGGTTCAATCCTTGTACTAAAAAGTCAGAATGATCCCTCCTCCAAACCCCACGCTCACGACCCCTCAAATATCTGTGCAAAGAAAGGGCACATTATGGTAAGAAAGTCAGGCTAGGCAACATAGCAGACAACTCCCAGCAGGGTGTCTGGAGGGGCCAGATGCGGGCTCTTCCCAAGCTGGCTATCTGTAAAGGCCAGGCCAAATGTCTCCTGGATTAGGGCCCACTGATGTGTGGAGAGCATCCTCTGCAAGTTGAAGATTCAAATGAAGGCTTTGCTGAGGTTGTTTCTGGGTTGCTGGTCATATTGGCAGATTTCTGCTGTGGAACCAGCAGATCTCCATCTCCGAGGAAGGAGAGGCAAGTGGGCGGTGGGAGTTGGGGGGGGGAAACAGCGCTTCAAGCCCAGGTGCAACTCTTCAGTCTCATTGTTATCAATAAACAATGCTGACAAGCTGGGTCGAACTGCCCTGAAATTCTCTGGACTCCTGCTTCCACAGAGACACTATTAATCAATACACTTCATGCTTTGACTAGGAGACAGTGTCGAGCAGGGGCTGTAGCTGAACAGCTAACGCTGTGAATCGGGCCAATAACCCCGCGATTAACCCTTGCAGCGCGAGAGCAGAGCACTGGCGTCTCACTCATCTCCCCAAGGCTGAAATGATTTCCATTTTTGAATCATAACCAAAAGGAAAAAAAAACTTGAATAAATATGATGAATAATAAGTAATAAAAATGCAAATGAAAGCAAGGTCCTTTTTTCTCCCCACAATATAAGACTGATGAAGAAAAATAAGAGTGGCAATCCCCAGCGTGAAGAGCATGAGGGGGAAGCAGGTTGTTCTGTGCATTGCTCTCAGGAATATAACTTCACAGACGCTCCCTCCAGTACACCTTCGTAATCTCTATCAAAATCCCTTTTAAAAACACATTTGATAGGCCAGCAATGAAATAATTAGCATTTCAACCTGCAGAACCATTATAATTAAGATTGTGAACTGAGGAGGAATTGTACTGTACACTATAAGAAATAGCCCCACTGTCCAGGAATATGGGGCTGTCTGAGTATTATGTCTAGGTGCTGTTATTCCAAACACTTTTGGGGAAGTCAGTGTTGGAGCACAGCACCGTTCGTGGCATGTCACACATCCTCCTAGCCCTGTTCATGGCATCCCCCACATCCTTCTAGCCCTGTTCGTGGCATGTCCCACATCCTTTTCTATTTTTCTTTTTCGAGACAGGGTTTCTCTGTATAACAGCCTTGTCTGTCTTGCAACTAGCTCTTGTAGGCCAGGCTGGCCTCTGTAGCACTTGCACTGCAGGAAGGTACAGAAGCCGGGAACTAGGCTGGAGATTTAAATACATACACACACAGACTGTAACACGGGGACACGGGCCCTCCTTGATATAAGAATGCCAAGAATGCCCCTTTATTGTGGCCAGGGGCAGCTTATATAGTGCTCTGGCCACGCCCCAGCTCTCAGGATCTTTCAGCTGCAGACTCATCAGAACCCAGTACCCTGCCATCAGGGTCTTGTGCTCAGAGCAGAGGAAAACAAATTGTTTTACTCCAGCAGGCCAAGGGTCTGGAGGCAGGCCAAGAAAGTCAAGGAGACAGGGGTCTGCAGCCCCCAACAGCTTCTCTTGTCCTATATAATTAGTCCAGGCCTGTCTTGGGTTGCAGAAGCACATATTCACATCTTACCCATCATAAAGAACCTTGCCCCAGCATGGAAGGCCTCTGTCTTAGGTTGACTGTGACAGGCTCCTGTCTTACCTGTCTCTGGCTCACTGGTCTTTCTGTAGCCTGCTAACCCATACTGCTCTCGGAGGAAGCCCACTTTCTTGGGCAAATGGTGATATTACATAGCTGCTGCTGCTGCTGCTGCTGCTGCTGCTGCTGCTGCTGATGATGATGATGATGATGATGATGATGATTGTTGTAGAGGCAGAGCAACAGAAGCCCTCCAGCTACAGGAGTTCCTAAGGTCAGCTGTTCAGCAAGCCTAGGTTATATGGGAGTGGCTGGACTGGCATGGGCGTGGCACAAATATAATGAAAGGTAAAGGCACAGCCAACCATATACTCCAACTGCTCTTATAAAAGGAGGTCTATAGGTCAAACCGAAAAATGCCCTGGTGAAAATTATACCCGGAATTCTGGATCTCTAAGGCAGTGGCAACCTGTCTGGCTAGGGGATCAACAGTGCCAGCCACAGCAGTCATCTGACTAGTGGCAATTCTGGCTGTCTTGGAGGCCGCAGCAGTGACAATAGCAGCCACCCACAGTGATCCCAAAGTCTCGGCCGGGACGGCTCAGCACCAGTTGACTCACTGGGGCATGCACCAAACCAGTAACCTGGACCACAACGGCAGTCACCTCGTTAGCCCAACAGCTGTTCAAAAGACACAAAACTTGAAAACAGTTAAGGGAAGAATCATTCGAGGTTTGATTAGCCATAGACAGCCGCATGAGAAGCCCTATTTTGGCTCTGTTTTTCCATCTTGCTGTGCTATTAAACAAGGTAGAATCCTGCACAGAGAAGGGTTCAAAATTTAAACAGGCATGAAGTCCACAGAGGTACTATCCTGTGAAGGTAGACACTATACCACATTGGGCTGGATTCTGAAAACAAAACTCCTGAGAATCCTTTCTAACATTCTTGTAAAGTGATCATGGTCCCCATCACCACAATGAATAATGTGCTCTGGCCATCAATCATAGTACTGGGCCAACATTTAACACAAGGAGAAGGAAATTTCAGCAGAAATAAAACACAAACTGCTAGATAGTTTCCACCTACTAATAACATTAGTATGTCTCCAATCAACGGAAATGGCTGGCTGTTCTGTAGCCCAATCAGTGGAAACTATCCTGGATAGTGGGACTATCCAGGCCTACTGGCATCAGTACCAGCAGCTTCCTGACTGGGCTCATTGCACCTGTTGCTGTGGCTGATGGTCAGGAGAATTGTCCATAGGATGCGTAATCCATTCAGAAATCCAAATGGGGCTTTGACTATTCTGTGGAAATACACATACACTTCCACACCCCCAAATGAGGTAAGGATGCAATCTAGGGGAGCTAGCGAAATAATTTTACAGGTTCAGTGGTCAGCATAACTTGCAAAATATCTCATCCCCGTAAATTTAGGGGAAGGTGTTCCAGGACACATGATCTAAACATGCCCTCATGACCTTCCTCATTCTTTCAATCTAAATATTGGGTACTGCACTCTGGAGTACTGACCATTCCTAGCCCCTATAGTGCTGTAAAGGTCGGTTATAGAGGCCAGACCGTGGGCCAATATTTTTTTTAGCAATCACAGAAGAATCAGCCCCTGTGTCTGGAAGACCTTCAAACTTTTCCCCATTAATTGTTAATGTAAGTGTGGGGTGGCTCTCTAAACTAGAAACCCCAAAGTTCCAGGGAGTCCCCTGGAGGCAGACCCTTCATTTCCTCGTTCTTGTTTTAGGAATGGATTAGTAGAGCAAAACATGGGCAAAAGCACTAGTTGAGCCATTCTCGCTCCTTGAGGGATGACGAGGACTCCCACCCCAGCTTCAATCATAATTTTAATTTCTCCAGTATAATCATAGTCTATAATTCCTGATAGAATTTTAAGTGCTGAACTACTTTCCCCCAGGACTATTCCTCTGCACACACATTTGTGGGGTCAATATTGCCTGGATGGAGACACAGAGCTCCAGTCTTGCACTTCCTGGGGTGCCTCGGACAAGGTTGTGGACAGTGAGGCTTTTCTTTGAGGAATGAATCTGATGGAAACAGCTGGTCCACTCATTGCCCCATATACTTGCATTTTGGGGGCCCGGAGTAGGCACCTCCTCCCATTTCCCAACACAGGGAGGGGATTTCCTTGAATGTCAGTTCTAAAGTGGCTCTCATTAGCCCAATGGGCCCTCCCTCTGACATGTCAGACAAATACCTGATTTTTCCCTGGTCTGACTACCCACCCTGCTACCCACAGGGCAATTCCTTCTAAAATGTCCCCGTTGTCCACACTGAAAACAAGTCTTTGATCTAGCTCCACCTCAACTCCCACTAAGAGCAAGCAAAAGTATTTCCATGGGAAATTCTTCAGGCCCTCGTTGTTTCAAAGCTTTTTGAAGGTCAGTTTTTACCTGATCCCAATCAGGAATATTAAAAAAAAAACCCTGTGAAAACCAGGAACTAAATTCTAACTATCTTAATAAACTCTTGTGCAGTCTCAGTTTTAAAAATGGTGCCCTGATTCTTTAAAAGAACTATCAAATGACTGGCCAATACCTGAACAGTATTACTGGCACCCATCTTTAATCTACTCTCACCATCAATCTCTTACTCGCGTGCTGGTCAGCCTTCTGAGGGCGATCTCTCAGCATCTCCCTAGTTCCCGATCTTGCTGGGAGCCTCCACCTATAGCACCTGAGCTACAGGATGGTTATGTGAGCCAGGAACTAGGCTGGAGATTTAAAAATATACACACACAGAAAGAAACACGGGGACACGAGTCCTTCTTGATATAAGAATGCCAAGAATGCCCCTTTATTGTGTTCAGAGGCAGCTTATATAGGGCTCTGGCCACGCCCCAGCTCTCAGGATCTTTCAGCTGCAGACTCATCAGAACCCAGTACCCTGCCATCAGGGTCTCTGCTCAGAGCAGAGGAAAACAAGTTGTTTCACTCCAGCAGGCCAAGGATCTGAGGTAGGCCAAGAAAGTCAAGGGGCCAGGGGTCTGCAGCCCCCAACAGGCCTCGAACTCATAGAGATCTCCTTGCCTCTGCCTCCCGAGTGCTGGGATTAAAGGTGTGCACTACCACCACCTGGCCCGTCTCTATTTTTCTACACTAACAGAAGTCAGAGATTGTTCAAGGCATTAGTTTTCACTGCTCCAGGCCCAAATGATGACAATATTCATTCCATTTTTCCAGTTTCCAGCCAAGAGTGGCCACAGGGCCCCTTCTAGTCAAGGAGATATATGAAGTCTATTGGAGGCTTTCTGTGTTCTTTTTTTAATAAGTGGGAAACTTTTGCTTGGCTTTATTTGCTTTGCTTTTGTGTGTGTGTGTGTGTGTGTTTGCACACATGCTTGAGCATATGTGTGTGTGGCAGTCAGAGGACAATTTACTGGAGCCAGTTCTTTCCTTACACCACTTGGGGTCTGGGGGTTGAACTCAAGTTGTTAGCCTTGGTGGCAGGCATATTCACATACAGAATCATATCTAGATAGAGAAAGCATTTTTGTTTTCCTGATAGGAAAAAAGGGGGATGGACCAAATTCTCTCTCTGTTATCTCTCTCTCTCTCTCTCTCTCTCTCTCTCTCTCTCTCTCTCTCTCTCACACACACACACACACACACACACACACACACACACACACACACTGATGGAGCTGAGAGGGATGGCTCAGTGGTCAAGAGCACTTGTTACTCTTCGAGAGAACCCAGGAGCATCCCCATGACAGCTCACAGGCATCTGGAACTCCAGCTCCAGGGAGCTAATGCCTTCTTTTGGCTTCCTCAGGCGATAGCGCATGCATGGTACAGAGACACACATGCATACATGTAAAATAAAAACTAACCTAAAAATTTCAAAAATTACATTTATTTAGTGTGTGTGTGTGTGTGTGTGTGTGTCTGCATGTGTGTATGTGTGCACACGTGTGCTTGCGTATGAGTCAGAAGGGATCTGACCAGGGTTGGTTCTTTCCACTGTGTGGAGGCCACGGGTTAGACTTAGATTGCTAGGCTTAGCTGAAAGTTCTTTTACCCCTTGAGCATTGTCATGGATCCAGGGCCAGCACTCGTCTGCTGCAGCTCTTAGAGTAAGTGAGGAAAAGCAAGTATGTTAAGTACGACTTGACGGGACTTTGTGTTGTTTGGAGCCCAGAGTGTCCCGTCATTCCAGCACAAATGTGTTTTTCTTTCTTTTGTTCATTGTTTCAGATTTTACCCTTGTGGTGCTTCCCACACTCATAAAATTAACAAAACTTTTCTCCCCTCCCCTTGCCAATCAGCACTTGTATTAATTGGGCTTTGGGGTGCAGCCAAAGAGCTCCCATAGTAACTCAAGGGGACAAAAGGAAGCCCCACTCCATCACATATAAAGGCTGGGAACACAGAATGCATCCTAGGGAAGTTCAGCTAATGAAAGCCCATGCCCAAGAAAAGCCAAGCATGTGCCCTCTCCCAGCGGTGTGGACAGATGGAAACCTCAGTCTCTGATGTTCAACATAACCCCCTGCCAAAACCAGCGTGGTCCTTAGGCATACCCAACAGAAAACTACCAGACTGGAAACAAAGTCTTTGGAGATACACATTCTATCAACTTGAAATAATCACCATAAAATAAATTGTGATTCTGGTGCAGGGAGGTGGAGATGGAAGGTCAGGACTGGCGGGTGGGGGAGTGCCATTATTGGATACAAAATGAGTTCAAGGCTAGTTTGGGCTACATGAGATTTTTTTTTCTTAAAAACGAATGAAAAAAACAAGACAAAAAATAACAAAACTGAGCACTAGCTATCTTATCACCCTACTTAGAATACCAGAGGTTCTGGGGAAAATGTGGAGAAAAGGGAACCTCTTGTACAATTTTGGAGATAATATAAATTCCCACAGCTGCTGGAGAAAGCCATATGGATACCTTAAAAATTAACAGACTGGGCTTCCATATGATGGCACAATCCTACTTCTGAGTGTTTCTCTAAACGAAATGAAATCGGTACATTGAAGAGGCCTCTGCACTGCTGTTCTTAGTGTATACAATGGGTAGTAAATGGAAAGAAGCTGGAGGGCCAGTTTTATATATACGCCTTAACCATTTGAATAACGAACGGGTAAAGGAAGCATGACATATTCACATATTGTTTCTGGGGTAGTAAAAAGGATGAAATCTGTCATTTGGGGCACGCTTGGAAAAGGAGGTCATTATGACAAGTGAAATAAGCTAGGCCCAGAGATGTGCCACATGATCACTCTCATCTATAACTCTAGTTCCAGGGGCCCTGGCACTTCTCCTGGACTCTGAGGGCACTTGTACACCCTCAACATGAACCAAAACAAGTCTTTTAAAAAACTTAAACAATACAAATTTTAATTCAAATTAGAAACTCACAATAATGCTATAAACACGAAAGAGAAAACTTGGAGAGTTAGAAGATAGTTTTGAAAAATATCACCAGAGCCGGGCAGTGGTAGCTCACACCTTTAATCCCAGCACTTGGGGCTAGTTGGAGTTCAAGGCTAGCCTGCTCTACAGAATGAATTCCAGGACAGCTAGGGCTGCTACACAGAGAAACCCAGCCTCAAAAAACAAAAACCAAACCAAAACAAAACAAAAGAACAACAAAAAAAAATTCAGCTGAAGACAAAAGACAGAATGATAGAAACCATGAATCAGAGGTTAAGAGAAATGAGCACGGGCGAGAAGTCCAGTGTGTGTTCCAACCGGCATTCTAGGAGGAAGTAATAGCCGGAGTAGAGGAAAAGGCAGTATACAAAGAAAACAGGCTTCAGAAATTAGGAAAGAGCTTAGTTGTTGATATTTTTACATTTATTTATTTGTGTGCATGTGTGAGTGAGTGTGTGTGTGTGTGTGTGTGCGCGTACATGCGTGCACGTGCACAGGGAGCATGTGCCACAGCACAAGCATGGAGGTCAGAGAACAACTTACGGAAGTCAGTTCTCTCTTTCACCATGTGGGTTCCAGGACACAGAACTCGGGCTGCCAGCCCAAGACACTAGTCTTTGTATGCAGAAACCAAAGAAGTTCAAAGTATGATAAATAAAATGAATTCGTACTCAGAGCGATAAAACTTCAGAACATCAAAGAAAAGTCAATGATATTGACAGCTGGAAGACAATGAAACAGTATTCTTGAAGCAATAAAAGGAAGAACTGTTGGCCTAGACGTTTATAGTCATTAAGTAAGCTTTTATGAATGATTACATAATAAAGATATTTTCATCCATAAATATATATCACCAAAAGAACTTTGGTGCATTTATTTAATTAATTGTGTGTGTGTGTGTGTGTGTGTGTGTGTGTGTGTGTGTGTGTGTGCACATGAGCACATATGCTTGTGGAGGTCAGAGGCCAGTGCCAGGTGTTTCCCTCAGGGGCTCATCACCTTAGCCTGTGAGTCAGGAGCTGTCACTGAACCAGAAGCTCACTGACTGAGGTAGCCTGCCTGGCTGCTTGACAATCCCCATGGAGCCTCCTGTCTCTGCCCTGCCCCCAGCTCTGAGGTTATCGGCACATGCTACCTCACCCGGCTTTTTATGTGGGTTTCAGGATTGTAGATTGGGCTCGCATGCTTACATAGCAAGCACCGTAGCAATTTGGCCCCTAAAAGAACTTTCCAGAACCTTATCCCAGAAGGATAAAAGTAGTTCTAGAAGAAGCCTCTGGGATATAAGAAGGAATAGCGGTCAATAGGCCACACAGGAAGTCCTTGCCTAGAAAACAAAAGGTTTATTTATTTTGTTTTTCATTGAGTCGGCCTGGGCAGGTGGTACTGCCTTTAATGGAACAGCAAACCATGGGATCAAGCCAGTCAGCAGCATTCCCCCATGGCTTCTGGTATTCAAGTGATAGAATGTGTGTGGAACTGTAAACTGAAACAGACCGTTTCCTCCCCCGTGTTGTTTTTTGCCATGGTGGTTATCATAGCAATAGAAAGCAAGCTGGGCTATCTCCAGGATCGCTCCACCATGTAATGTATGTTGTGGTGTGTGCAGTGCCTTCACAGGCCGTCATGTGCCCTCGTTCTCTTTCTCTCTCCTCTCTCTCTCTCTCTCTCTCTCTCTCTCTCTCTCTCTCTCTCTCTCTCTCTCTTCTCTTTCCCCCCCCAACCCTTTTGTTTTTTCCAGACAGGGTTTCTCTGTGCAGCAGTCTTGGCTGTCCTGAAACTCACTCAGTCGACCAGGCTGGCCTCAAACTCACTGACATCTGCCTGCCTCTGCCTCCCAAGTGCTCGGATTAAAGGTGTGCGCCACCACACCCACCCAGTGCAACTCATGCTTTTAGCCACCAACAAGGTTAACCTTGCTGACAGCTCTAAGAGTACGCCCCCCCACCCACCCACAGTTGATCCTTAACTCAGCTCCGGCTGACAGCTGGATTGTAACCTTGGATCTTGAGGTAGCTGCCCAGATTCCTGAACCATAGGATTTGTGAGCTAATAAATATGTGATGTTACAGCTACTAAATTTTGAGCTAGTTTGTAATGTAGTAATAGACAATAAAATGTCATTTCTCCCAAAATTTATGAAAAGACTGTCAACAACCCAACCCCAGAAAGACTTTTTGTAAAAATTTTCAAATGAACTCTAAAATATCTTTAATAAAGCAAAGGGATTGTAACAGTCCAAACAATTTTGGAAAAGCACACAAAGTTGGAGAACTCGGGAACTGGTCTCAGAAGTAAGACAGTGAGATCGCGGCAAAAGAAAAGAACCAAATGGTCCACGGACTAGAACAGAGAGGATGGCGTAGACCCACGGAACTACAAAGATGATTTTATTGTTTTCATTGAAAAATGTACTACATTTTAGTGCGTGTGTTTGTGTGTGTGTGTGTGCGCCGCGGTACGCACACAGAAGTCATACACTTCTGGACAATATGCAGGAGCAGACCTCTCCCGCCATGTGGGTCCCAGAGCATCCACTTCTGCTGTCAGACGTGATGGCAGCTGTCTTTTTCCACTGAGTCATCTTGCTGGCCCCAAAGGCATTTTTTAAAAAGATAATCTCTTTAAGGAATGTTTCTGGGACTACGGAGTACTCCTATCTCGCAAACCAAAGCTTTGTTGCATACAAACACGAGCAAAATGCTTCAACAACATTTTAGATGCTTGAGTAAGTGTGACAAATGCCTCAGTGGGCCTGGGTGGGGGGAATGTAGATATTTTTCAATTTTCATAACTAAATGGTATGCTTTTTTTTTTTGTTTTTTGACACAGGGTTTCTCTGTGTCGCCCTGGTTGTCCTGGCCTCAAACTCAGAGATCTGTCTGCCTCTGCCTCACGAGTGCTGGGATTAAAGGCATGCACCACCACTGCCACTCAGCCCTAAATAGTACACTTTCAAACTTAGAAATAAAGATTAGAAATTGAACAAAATCGTGTTAGAATGAAAGTAGTGTAAAAACCTTACGAGTCACTAGAGGGGAAAAATAGAGAACCCTGGAAACTGGATTATCCTAGCAAAAGTCAAAAGAGGAAGTGAAACAGCACATGAGACACAGAACACGTAAAAAGATGAACTCGAAGACTGAGTTGTCACAATAAAACAAACAGGTAAAATTGCTTAGGGCTGAAGAGATGGCTCATTGGTTAAAGGTGCTTACTAGTGTCCCAGAGTTTCCCAGAACCCATGGTGGGCAGCTCACACAGGCCTGGAACTTCAGCCCCAGGGGATCTGATGCCCTCTTCTGGGCATAGCTACACACAGACACTCACAGATAAAATTTTAAACATCTTTTAAAAATGGGTAAAGTTTCTTGTTTCTCCTTTTATATTTTTTGCGATGAAGTCTCATTATGTAGTTCAGGCTGCCTTCAGACTCCCCGGGCTTCCTGCCTCTGCCTCTCAAGTGCTGGGGTTTTAGGTGTGCGCACAGCTAGCTTAAGTTTCTTCCTTGGAAGATATCCAGTTGTTTGTTCTCTACACACAGAGAAGACTAGATATGGTGGCATATGCTGTGTTCCCAGCACTTAGGAGGTGGAAACAGGAGGGTCAGGAGTTTAAGGTCATCCTTGGTCTTGTAGTGAGTTTGAGGTCAGCTTGGGCTACAGGACAGAATGGAGAGGGAGAGAGAAAGGAAGAGAGAAAGAAAGAAGAAAAGGACACACATAAGCACCAAGAAAAGGTCACAAATATAATTTGGGAAGCTAGACTAAGCAGATTCTGGGAAAAGAAAGCATTATGGAAATTCTTTATAATAGACAAATAGAATTCAAAACAGCAAACATTTAATAAGACAAAGAACGGTATTTTATCATCATATAATGTATAATTCATGAACCTTTATGTACCCTCAACAGTAGCAAAACAAAGAGAGAGGATTAGATTGAAACACAGCGACGAGAGAAGTCAGAAAATGTCCTGTCGGAGCATTTCCACTCCGCTGCTCCCCAGCTCCTCCTGCTCCTTCCTGCTCCAAGATGCTCTCCTAAGGCTTTCATAAGGACAGACAATTTACATTTCGCCAGAAATTTATGCACATCAAAATGTTTACTGTTCTACCTTATATGTATGTGTGTACATGTATATATATATGTGTGTGTAAGTATATATTGTGTATATATATCGTGTATATATATCTTATATATGTATATATAATTTTTTTCCTTTGCTGGGGATGAAAACCAGGATATCACTCATCCTAAGCATGTATTCTACCACTGAGCTACATCCCTTGCCTAACAAGTTTCTATTTGAAGTACTTACAGCATTTTTAAGTGTAATCTAAAGATTCTTTTTCTAATAATCAAAGAGCTTTTATGCTTTTTCTCTGTCTCTCACTATGATGACAAACTCATAGAATTAAAATTTTCTTTCCCTTCGAACCAATCTTAATAGAAAGTGTCAAAGATATTACAAATCACTCCATGTGCCATAATATAATATAAAATACCAGGAAATTGAAAATTACTGTAAAACAGTTAATTGCTATTAATTGTACTGTAGATATTCAATTTTCTCTATTGTTTTACTGTTTTCTTGAAACAGGGTTGCACGTAGCCCTGGCAGGCCTTACACTTGATCTGTAGCCAAGGCTTGTTTTCAACTCCTGATCCCCCTGCCTCCAGAGTGTCGGGATCATAGGCATATAGCACCATACTTGCCTTTGTTTTCATCATTTTTAGCCTGCGTTTGTTTATGTGGATTTGAGAGTCCATTTTATCATATGTGTAGCTTTGTGTACTAATCATCACAGTCAAGACACAGACATGTTCCACCATCACTAAGGAATACGATCTCAGAATTTTGCATTTGCATGTAGTTCCCATTCTGGCCTCCTGTTCTTGTTGCCTGGCAACCACTAATTTGTTCTTCTCCTCTATGGTTTTATTATTCCGAGCATATTATACGGATGGAATCATACAGTGTATAACCTTTTGAGGTTAACTTTTTTCACTGTGAATAATGAGTTTGAGGTCCATGCAAGTTGTTGCCAAAATATCAATAATTCATTCCCGTTGATTTCAAAATACTATTCCAATCTACAGATGTACCGAAGTTTGCCCAATCATTCAGCCACTGAGATAGATTTAGGATGTGTCTAGCATTTTGCTATTACAAGTAAAACTGCCGTGAGCATTCATACACAGTATTTCCTCTGAACAAAGTTTTCTTCGGGATAGATGTTTAACAGTGGGAATAATCAGTCACATGGTTAATACATGTTTTAGTTCTGACAGTTTTCCAGAGTGGCTGGACCACTTTCCATTTCTCCTAGCAAGTTACGAAGTGAATCAATCCTTCACACCCTTACCAGTATTTGCTATTATTTTATTTGTTAAGATTTTGCTTTTTAAATTTATTTTTCTGTGTGTGTATCTATATGTGTATGTGCCAAATGTGTAGGTGCTGGGAATCAAACCCTAGTCCTTGCAAAGATAGAAAATGTTCTTAACCACTGAACTGTCTCACCAGGCCCTAAGAATTTTTTCATACAATCAATTTTGAGCACGATTTTCCTCCAACTCCTCCCCAGGTCCCCCTCACTAACCCACTCAACCTGATGTTCTCTGTCTTCCTGCCTCCTCAAGGAAACAAAAAACATCTCCCTGAACAAAAACCAAACCAAACAAATAAACAAAAAACCCAACAAGATGAAAAGTAATAAACAGACAAACAAAAATCACCCACCGCCCACCCACAAAACAAAACCCCATGGAGTTAGTTTTGTGTTGAACATGGGGACCGCCCTGAAGTATGGCTGATATACGCAGTGACACGCCACTGGAGAAAGCTGACATTCCCTTTACCAGTGAGTATCAATTGCAAAAGGCTTCTTGACTGGAGGTGGGGCTGCATGTCTACTCTCCCCCTCATACTGGAACCTTGTCTGCCTGGAACCCACGCAGGCCAGGTGATGCTGCCACAGTCTCTGTGATCTCATATGAGCCTCAGAGCATCACCAGGCTTGCGGTATCAGGAATCTGCTTTCCCTCGAGTTGCCCACCACCTCTGGCTCTTAAAGTCCTTCGGCCTCCTCTCCTGCTTAGACCCCTGAGCCTTGAGGGGAGGGGTTTTAGGAAGGTATCCCACTTAGGACTGAGTGCTCCAGCTCCTTCCCTGCACCTTGTCCAGCTGGGGTCTCTGACTAATCCCCATCTGCTGCAAGAAGCAGCTGCTCTGATAAAGGCTGAGGGATGCTCTGATCTATGGCTACAACAATATGTCATTAGACGTCGTTTGTTGCTGTGTTTAGCAGAATAATAGTAGCAGACTTTCCCCTAAGCCCCACGACCTTTCTAGTCTCAGGTTCTCGGCCACCTTAGCGGTGTCAGGTATGAGTTCCATCTCACAGACTGGGCCTTAAATCCAGTTTAAACCGTGGCTGGCTGCTCCCATAATATTGTGCTCCTATAGCACCAGGATATCTTGCAGGCAGGCAGCTGTTTCCTGTTTCAGGGTTTGTAGTTGGGTGATATCGATGGTCACCACTCTCTTCCGGTAGCATTCAGAGTACTTTCCAGCACCGTGGATGCTAGTCAGTAGAGGTCAAACTTTTACTTGAGCACCAATCCAATTCTTCCTGTTCAATGACTTAAGTAAGCCATGGTGTCTCCAGCAATAGTTTTACCATCAGGTTACAGAGGGTAGTCAATAGTCTTGGTGACAGCCTATGATGTTTGCGGGGATCATAGAGCCACTTTAGCCCATGACTCAATAGGCTATAACCCATTCGTGGCGCTAGAGTTTGTATTTGGTGGCATAAGATGTCTAGTCGGGGCCTTGTTTCCCCCATTATATGGTGACTCCATTTAGGTTCATTAATGTACATATTTTAGGTTTATTAAAAGGCCTTTAGTGTTGGTTGTCGTCCCTACTCTAACATCCCCTCCTCACGCAATCCTCCTGTTCTACTTTCCCTTCATCTCTCTGGACCACTCTATCTTACTTCCCCTTTTTCTAATCTCTGTGCTTACTCGGATTGTAGCACACATAAGCGTTTGGTGCTATCGCTTTTTATTTTGCAATTCTGTTGGGTGAACAGTGAGCCCCTCCTCTGCTTCCCTGCTCCTCTCCCCTCTTTATCTTCGTTCCCCCCTCCTTCTTTTATATATTCAGGAAACAAGTCCTTTGTAGTGTTGTGCGGTATCCACCAGAGAAGACTACTCAGACATGAGTTTAACCTAATAAAAAACTCTTTACTAGATGGCAGAAAACTACATCGGGATCCCAGTGGAACCCTGAGCCTTTCTCAGGGTGAGCTTTTAAGCACAAAAACCATGTTCTGGATTGACATACTCAGTTAACAAGAGCAGTTAACCAAAAACGGAACTACAAAAACCAAAAAGCAAGGTTAGTGTACTTACAGACTTTCCCAGATCTATGGATTTTTGATGGATTAGGCCTTTATTTTAGTTTTGGCAGGTGGTACTGTCTACATGTTGAGTTTTACATCCTAAATGGCAGTTTCACCATGGAGCCAGTTGTGCTAATTAATGTCTGAGGGCCTTCTAAGGAAGGTCTGAGGGCCTGCCTGTTATTTGCAGATATTTTCCCTTAGCATGTAGTTTGTATTTCCATCCTTTTGGTAGGATCTTTCATTGTACAACAGCTAATCTGCCTAAAGTTCAATCTATTGACTTCTGTGGATTATCCTTTTCATGTCTTGTCTAAGAAGCCACTACAATTCTAGTTCTTGATCTTTCTCTTGAACTTCCCTCTATAAGTTTTGTACACACGTGTGTATTTCGAGACAGGGTTTCTCTGTGTAGCCCTGGCTGTTCTGGAACTCGCTCTGTAGACCAGGCTGGCCGCAAACTCACAGAGATCCCCCTGCCTCTGCCTTCTGAGTCCTGGGATTAAAGGCTTGTGCCACCACTGCCCGGCTCTTCTAAAAAGTTTTTAAGTTTCTGTCTTATGTTAAAATTCATGATCTATTTTTAATTTCTTTTTTGTGTACTATTCAGTGTAAATTTTTTTTGTGTGTTTTTAATTTTGCTGATAGCTGTCCCATCAGTTCAGTGGCATTTGTTGAAAGGGCTACTCTTTCTCTATTGAATTGCTTTTGCACCTTTGTAGAAAAGGAAATTGATTTGCGTGCTTATTTGAGTCTGTTTGCATGTTCTCTGTTGCTCCATGGATGTCTGTTCGTCTTCTTCCCCTGACATCATGCCATCTAGATTCCTGTGGCTGCAGAGAACATTGCTATCTGGTGATGCACTATTCCTGACTCATTCTTCTTTGTTATTCTTTTCCTGTTGTCCCTCCCCCCGACCAGGCAACAGTACTGGCTGTC
Organism: Myodes glareolus; assembly: GCF_982192425.1. Taxonomy (NCBI): domain Eukaryota; kingdom Metazoa; phylum Chordata; class Mammalia; order Rodentia; family Cricetidae; genus Myodes; species Myodes glareolus. The sequence goes on along the minus strand of NC_142053.1, from coordinate 89,920,561 downwards.
CTGGAGCTAGCTCTTGTAGACCAGGTTGGCCTCGAACTCACAGAGATCCATCTGCCTCTGCCTCCTGAGTGCTGGGATTAAAGGCATGTGTCACCACTGACAGGCCCTCATTGTTATTCTTAGTTCATTCCTATTTTTTTTTTTAAAAATTGTTTTCACCATTCTCGTTCCTTTGTCTTTTTCGCAGACCTTTTAGAATAAGCTTGTTTAAGTCTACCAAAAAAGTCCTGCTGGATTTCTGATAGAACGTGTGTTAAACTTCTATCAGCTCGGGCAGAATTTACATGCTTGCTAAGTCTGCCATTTCTAAACTGGATTTTTTCATTGACATTTAAAGAATTCAGTATACAGAACTTACGTATGTCTTATTAGATTTATATTTAGGTAATTTTTTGAAACATAAAAATTTTGAGACAAGATTCTCACTATGTAGTCTTGACCTATCTGGAACTCTCTATGTAGACCAGGCTGCCTTTGAACTCACAGAGATCTGTTTTCCTCTGCCTACCACGTGGTGCGGCTGATGGCATGTGCTACCATACATTCCTGGCTTAAATAGTAATTTTAGATGGTATTGTGTTTTTTTTATTTTTATTATCCTTTTTCTTCTTTTTTTGAGAGAGGGTCTCATACAGCACAGGTCTCCCTTAAACTCATTCTTTAGCTGACCTTGAGTTACTGTTCCATTCCTCCTGCCTTCCCCCCATGTATCCCGCCATACCCAGCTGTGCTTTGAATTTTTACAATGAAATTTTCATAAACTGGACGGTGGTGGTGCATGTCTTTAATCCCAGCACTCAGGATGCAGAGAAAGACAGATCTCTGTGAGTTCAAGGCCCGCGTGGTTCAGAGTGAGTTCCCAGACCGTCAGGGCTGTTACACAGAGAAACCCTGTCTAGAAAAACAAAGACGTAAAGAAAAAAGAAAAGATTACCTTGCTGAACTCATTATTCTTCAAGTTTTTTTCCTCACCAGTAAATTCCTGAGAATTTTCTATGGAGACAATCCTCTCACCTACAAATAGGGATGGATGGTTTCTCTTTCTCCTTTCCAATCTATAATCTTTTTATTTCCATCTCCTGCTTTATTGTAATCATTAGGACTCTCAGTACTATGTTGATTAAGACGGAAGCATTCATCTTCACCGTTGAGTATGATGTCAACTATAGGATTTATCAAGTTGACGAAGTTCCCCTAATTTACAAAGTGTTTATTATGCATGGGTGTTCATTTTTTTTTCAAGTAATTTTTCTGAATCAATTCCTTTTGCCTATTAATATGGCTAAAGAATTACATTGGAGTTTTTAAAAAAATTTAGATTAAAAAATTTATATGTATGTTTGTATGGCATGTATGTGTGTGTATCATGTGCCGGGTGCCCATGGAGGTCTGAGGAGGGTACAGACTGCCCTGCAGCTGGAGTTACAGACGGGGATGAGCTGCCATGTGGGTGCTGGGAATCCCAATCAGGCTCCTTAGGAGAACGTCTAGTGCTGTTAAATGGCTGAGCATCTCTCTAGCCCCAGCTGATTTCTGAATATCAAACACTTACATTCTGAAATACACCTCTAATTGATCATGGCGCATCCAGCTCTTTTTCTATATTGCTGAGTTTGATTTGTAACCTTTTCACAGATTCTTGTGTCCAAGTTCATAAACAAGCTTGTGCTGAAAGTTTTGTTTTTTTTTCAAACGACCTTTGTCTGCTTTTGCTATTAGGATGACATTGTCTTCATAAAATGAATTGGAAGATATTCTTTCCTCTTCAATTTTATGAGATAGTTTTTGTAGAGTTGGGGATAAATTTCACAGAATTGTAAAGCTGAGTAACACCCTTGAAATCACTGACTGGAACCTGTGCTTCACTATTGACTCCAGAGACCCAATTTTTTCTCTCCAGGTTGCCAGAACCAATTGTAGATTTGTTTATCTTGAGGGATTAACTGAGGAATAAAATGACTGTTTTTTGACACAGAGTACAAAGAAGACAGATCCAGAGTAGCCGGAAAAGCCATTTCCTAACAAAATTGACATTTGCTCTGCTCACTGCACTGTAAGCCCAGGAAATGACAAATTCAAATGCAGAGGAGAGAACAAAGCAAAGCCGCAGGGCTGCCGAGCCTCGGGCTGCCAGAAGCTGAGGACTGAGCACAGGCAAGGCAGCGTCTGGCCCTGAGAAGGTGCGAAAACACAACAGAAACAAAATCGACCTTCATAGGAAAATGAGAAAATCACTGGGGAAGGAAGTCGAGGCAAGGTAGCCAAGAAAGGAGGTGTGTTACGTCCGTAACCACTATGGGGGCCTCAATCTACTGTGCTGGAAAATTCTGAGAACCAACTCTCTCACACACTCTGAGAACAGGCTCTCACACACTTCAGTCACCCTACAAGACAGAAGCAGCTGGGATGTCTCTGCACCAGCTTCTCTCAGCCTCTGAGGGAGAGCAACTCAAGAGCCCAATTGACTCCTCTGGGCAGTAAAAGCCAGGAGATCCAGGTAGCCCAGTTGCAGCATCTGCCACAATAGGGCTGGAAGTTACATTTTGGACACGGTGAGAGAAATTAGCTTCCAGAGAAATATTTGCATGGCATTAGAAGCAAAGCATGAATATCATGATTTAATTTGTTGCAAAAATTACTTGAACTATGGAAATGTATTCCACACAAATGACTCTAAAATGTTTTTGTGAGAAATAATGTTCCTGCCAGACACAGTGGCACGTGCCTCAAGTCTTGGCTACTCTGGAGACAGGGACAGGAGAGCCCAGGAACCCAGAGCTGCAGGGCAGTCTGGACTACAGGACTAGACAGGTTTCAAAACACAATCCCTTTGATGTTGTGCCTTCATAAGTAGCTTGTGGCGGGAGAGAGACTGGCAAGGTGCTGTAGCGGCACAGAGCATTTTAATCTGACTGAAATGGAGGCTGACTGGCTTTATTCACTAGAGTGTGCTTAAAGAGTTACATTCATTTGCACAACATGGCCAAGTACCCTGAATCAGAAAACTACGAGAACAAGCTAAGAATAACCTATGGATTAATATTTAAAGTTTCTGAAGAGATGATGTCATAATAAAACTCTTCAGACAGATAGTATAATGACATTACTCATAGATTTCCGGAAATGCTGAGCCAACATCTTTTAACACTGAAAGCTTATTTATAGAAATCTGTAATAATTATTGATCTAAAATAAACTTAGATTGTATTTGAGTCTTTCAAAGATTCCATGATGGAGTGATGTTTTTTACTGTGGCCCATAACTATCATATCTTTTCATTTTCATCTTCAGACGCTTCTCATCTCTGGGAATGTTGGAGAATTGGGGGAGATGTAATTTGACAGGTTAATTTGAATGCCAAAGATTGTCATAATTTCATATCGCCAGGGAGAAATGAATATTCACTTTTCCCAAAAATACAGAAGGAAATGATTTACTCCTTGAGAACTTTAAAAAACGACACACTTGAATATTTTAAGCTTAATGTCATTTCTATGAATCATAGCTGAATATAATACTGTAAATTTATAGACAAGGCTCACACAATTTTGAATATTGGGCCATATTTACTTTTTCTATACCTTTCTTGGCCAAAGATGTTGGGCCTCTCATGTTGCTTCTAAACAAATATTTAAGAGGGAAATGGAAAAAATATTCTCCTGTTACTAAAAGCTGATTAATTTTGTATACTTCCTAAATTACAGTCATCAGTTTGATGTAAAAAATAAGCCATAAGCTAATTTTAAATGAAAGGACATGTAAAACAACTTAACGAACTACAGGTTACAAAATGGAAGCCTTGAAATTTGACTTGATGTGAATTAACATTTCCTCAAGTTATCAATCATATTCTAGGGAGAATTCGCAATATTTAGGGGAGCTGCACTGTGGTATTGCCATAGGAAGAGGTTCTGTAGGATGTAAAGTCACTTATTGCACACCCCCTTTTCACTAAGATTGGGATTATCTAGAAATATCCATGATATTCCTTCTTCTCTTCAAAAAAATCCTCGATTACCTGATTACCAAAAACTGCTCCTTAGGCTGGGCGGTGGTAGCACACGCCTTTAATCTCAGCATTCGGGAGGCAGAGGCAGGCGGATCTCTGTGAGTTCGAGGCCAGCCTGGTTACAGAGAAAGTTCCAGGACAGTACTCCTCCACCAAAATTGCTCCTCGGAAATTTGCAGTCATTATTAGTGGTGCTTGGTCAGTATAGCCTTATTGAAGCCACCTTGATAAATAGACCTGGCCACACGGTTATTACTGTCTTTAGGAAGGCCTTGCTCTATTGCCTCTATTGGCTTGTCAGGAGTGCCTTGTCTGTTATTGATTTCACACATAAACTCTGACCATTTTCTTTTTCCTTTGCTGGAATAGAGACTTGTTCTGCAGCCCAGGATGTCCCGGAACTCACTCAGGAACTCAGGCTGGCCTAAAATTCAGAGCAGCCCTCCAACCTGGGCATCCGAAGTGCTGAGGTTGCAGATGTGGGCCACTACATCTGGCTGGCTAGGCCTGCCATTTTTGGAGCTGTCCTCTGAGCTGGAGACCATTATGGTTTGGAGATCTTTCCCCAAAGGGCCATATTGTTAAAGGTTTGCCCCCCAGCCGGTCGCAGTACTGGAAGTGGGAGTAGGAGACCGCTGATGCACTGGGAGCATGGTATAGAGGAGGGCTACGGGACGGGACCCTGGCACCTTCCTGTCTTTGCTTCGTGACCGCAGTGAGGTAAACAGACGGTTTCTGTCCCACAGTCCTGCCACAGTGCACTGTGCCACCAAGGCCCAGAAGGACAGTGCCAAACAACCTTGGCCTGAAACCTCCGTATAACTTTTTCCTTTTTATAAGTTGACCAACTCTGGCATTTTGTCACAGCTATGGAAAACTGCCTAATACAGAGACGGGCTAATGGTAGAAGTGAACTACAACAACTAATCCCTAAAGACGGTCCTATCAAGTTGCTTGAAATGATGAAAACAGTTTCAAATTATTTCATACCTTTAACCTTTTCAAATATGTAATAAATATTCAATCTATATTTATTCAAATATGTAATAAATATTGACTGTATATTCAAATATGTAATAAATAGTAAACATATATTCAGTAAATATATTTCTGAATTCATTTTTTTCCGGTTGTTTTCATTGCTTTTTTTCTTTTCCTTTTTGTTTTTTTGAGACAGGGTTTCTTTGTGTAGCACCGTCTGTCCTGGAACTCTCTCTGTAGACCAGGCTGGCCTCAAACTCACACAAAGATCCACCTGCCTCTGCCTCCCCAGTGCTGGAATTAAAGGTGCACAAGGCTATTGTCATTGCTTTTAATGATGTCGAGGGGTTGGAGAAACAGCTCAGTGGTTAGCAGCACTGGCTGCTAAAACAGAGTACCCAGGTTTGAGTTCCAGCAACCACACGGGCGTTCACAACTGACTGTAAAGCTGCAGGGGCATCTGACATCTCTGGTCTCCGTGACAGCAGGCGTGCATATGATCAGACAAAACACTCATGCACATAATATTTTAGCCACACTGTGGATATTTAATTTAAAAAATCCAGATCCTAGCAGGGTATGGGGGTGCACATCTTTGATCCCAGCACTGGGGAGGCAGTAGCAGGTGAACTCTGAGTTTGAGGCCAGCTTGGTCTAAATAGTGAGTTCCAGGACAACCAGGGCTGTGTAGAGAGACCTTGTCTCAATTCTCCTCCCTAGTTCCTGGGAGATGCAGCCAGTTAAATCAACAAATTGTAAGGATGAGAAAGAGCTAGGCAGGCGGCGCCCGGAGATATGAGCACTTGCTGCTTGTACAGATGACCTGGATTTGGTCGCCAGTACCGGGTACATGGCGTCTAACAAGTGTCTATAACTCCAGTTCCAGGGGATCTGATGCCCTCTTCTGGCCTCTGCAGGTAGTGCATGCACGTAGTACATTGACATACATGCAAGCAAAATCACCCATACACATAAAAAATGAAAAATAGTCTTATAGCCCCGGCTCGAGAGAGGACTCCAGCAACACCGCCACACCAACCAGGAGTCTGCGCTATTACGATCTCTTTATGATAAGGAAGCGTGATCCTGCTCAGAGCCACAATGGACTGAGAGGGACAAGAAGAACTACACGCAGGCCTGGGGCAGTGTGGTCCATAAATGGAGGGAAAACATTCATACACAGAAAATAAAAACAAATCTTTTTAAAAAGAAACCAAGCTGGGCATAGTGGTGTATGGCTTCAGTCTCAGCATTTGGGTGGTAGAGGCAAAATCAGTGGCAAGTGGATCTCTGAGTTCAAGGTCAGCCTGTTCTACATAGATTCAGGCCGGCCAGGGCTACACAGAGAAAACTTGTCTCAAAAAAAAAGTAAGCAAGTAAGTAAGTAAGTAAATAAAATTTTAAGAGGTAGGCAGGGAACCTCTAGATAAAAAAGAAGTGAAGGCCATATGAAAAGAAGGTGAAGCTAGAGAGCATGGTTGTGCATGTGTGCTTAGGTGATGCTGCAGTAAAGCCGGAGGGATTAAAAGTAAGGAGTACGCTTATTCTTGGTAGAGCTGAGTAGATGGGTCGGTGGCTGCTGGGCTGGCCAGTCAAGGTTCTCCTGACATTGTGCTAATTGCGGAGGTGTCCTCTCCAATCGCCTGCTCCTGCCTCAAGGGGAAGAGGGGACGACCTCTGGACACTCAGTTCTGCTCTTGCCTGCTGGGGGCCTCTGAGGCATGCTTCTGAGAGAAGCTGAGAATGTGGCAGGAGCCCGGGAGGAGGAGGGTCAGCAAGGAAACCTGGTGCGATGCAGCGTTGCTCAGGCCCTTAGTAGACACGACTGTGCCTGTGGAGGCAAGTATGAAAGTTGTCCCTGAGGCTGCCCCAAAGAAGCGCTGGGGCTACTGTACACAAGGCAGTGAACGAATCAAGTCCTGAAAAGCAAACCAATCAAATAAATTCATGAAAAGATAAGTTTCAAAACCAAGGGTTGTTATGACATTTAAAAGATACTTTTAAACTGTACATTTGTTTTAGATAGTTTTCTACAGACATTTTTGTTTTGTTTTGTTTTGTTTTTCGAGACAGGGTTTCCATGTGTTAAAGTCCTAGCTGTCCTGGAACTAGCTCTGGTAGACCAGGCTGGCCTCGAACTCACAGGGATTCACCTGCCTCTGCCTCTTGAGTGCTGGGATTAAAGGTGTGCGCCACCACGGCCCAGTCCGACATTCTTTTTTGAGACAGGGTTTCTCTGTGTTAACAGCCCTAGCTGTCCTAGAACTCACTCCGTAGAGCAGGCTGGCCTCAGACTCACAGAGACCCATCTGCCTCTGCCTCCTGAGTGCTGGGATTAAGACAAGCAATGATGCCACACCTAGAACACACATATATTTTAAAATAAAAGTTTTTAGTAATTTATTAATTTTATATCTATGTGTAGGAACGTTTTGCCTGTTTGCATGTCTGTATATCACACACATATAGTGCCTTCAGCAGTCAGAAGAGGGCGTCAGACTCTTCCCAACTGGAGTTACAGACAATTGGGCACTGCCACATGGGTGCTGGGAACTGAACTTAGGTCCTCCAGAAGAGCAGTCAGTGCTCTTAACCACTGAGCCATCTCTCCAGCCCCTAAAAAGGAAGTTTCAAAAAGCATGTATCTAGGACTAAGAGAGGCTCTTGCATGAAGAACAGAGATCAGATTTCAGTTCGCTGAGCCCACATGGCAGCTCACAAAAGTCTGTAACTCTGGTCTCAGGGAATCTGACGCCCTCTTCTGACCTCCAAGGACACCAGGCACACAAACGCTGCACAGATATATGTGCAGACAAAACACAGAAAAACACAGACAAAACACAGATATATGTGCAGACAAAACACATTTTTCTGTATGGACACAGAAAAATAAATAAAGAACAGTTAAAAAGATGTATGTGCTTATAATTTCCAACATGACATCAAACATAGTAAAGAGCTGTCTTGTGTTTTCCCAGCACACAACACTACTGTCATACATTGAAAGTACGTATTAATAACATTAAGTGCAAAGGCCATCATAAACACACAATCATTTCATTTTTTTTATTTTGTGAATATGGGTGTAATACTGTATGTATGCCTGTGCCCCTTGTGTGTAGTGCCCTCAGAGGCCAGAATAAGGTATCAGATCCCCTGGAACTGAAATTATACATGGCTGTTACCCATCATGTGGGTGCTAGAAACCAAGCCTTGGCCCTCGGCATGCATGACAAGCATTCTTAACTGCTGAGCTGTCTTTCCAACCACTGCCTCAAAGGCAAGAATTTGAACAATGCATTTCCATCTGGGAACACAGTGACTGTGATGGGGAACGTGTTTAGTGTGGCCAAGGTTCTGGTTTTGTTTTCCATCACCAAAAAAGTGACGGTTTTTGAGCAGTGAAATCTTTTTACTTCCTTATTTATTTTTGTTTTATGTGCATTGGTGTTTTGCATGCGTGTCTGTTTGTGTGAGGATGTCAAATCACTTGGAACTGGATTAGAGCCAGTTTTGAGCTGCCATATGGATGCTGGGAATTGAACCCCGGTCCTTTAGGAAGAGCAGCTGGGGCTCTTAACCCTTGAATTATCTCTCCAGTCCCGAAATCTGTTTTCTGTATAGTTTACTTGGTTACAAGTTTTTGCAGTTTAGTCTGCTAATAATACCTATAGTTAATAACTAGCTCACAGAATTCCTGAAAATATAACAACTACCTTGAGCAAACGAGGATACTCCGGTGTGTATCCTAACAATGCTAATAATTCTACTTTCTTGTATTTTCTTAAGACAAGGTTTCTCTGTGTGTCCCTGGCTGTCCTAGAACATCCCTAGCCTGGCCTTGAACTCAGAGAGATCTGCTTGCCTCTGCCTCCCAAGCTCTGGGATTAAAGACAGGAGCCCTGCCACCACCCGGCCTTTCTTGTATTTTTTTTTTAATTTAGCATTTAAATCAAACACATACATATGCAGAAGTGACTGGTGTGTGTGTGTGTGTGTGTGTGTGTGTGAGAGAGAGAGAGAGAGAGAGAAAGAGAGAGAGAGACAGAGACAGAGACAGAGAGACAGAAAGAGACAGAGAGAGACAGAGAGCCACAGCACACGTATGGAGGTCAGAAGACACCTTTTGAGAGTTGATCTTCTCCTTCCATCATGTGAGCCCTGGGAGTCAAACTCAGGTTGTCAGACTTTTTGCTGCAAGTACTTTTTTTTTCCTGTTGTCTCATCTTGATAAGCCAACATACAGAACACACACACACACACACACACACACACACACACACACACACACAAAATGTCAATTTTTTTTTTTTGAGGAAAAGGACTCCTGAGAGATCACATGCCCCTTTCTGGTCTGTGAGGACCCAGAGAAAAGATATTCTTCAGAGACTGCACACAAGTCCCCCTCCCAGATGCGGAGTCTGTTGGTGCCTTGATCCCTGACTTTGCGGTCTCCACAGTCGCAGAAAATCAACGGCTGCTGCTTGTAAGCTACTTGGTTTCTGGTGTCTGTTAGAGCAGCCAGCAAACCAAGCTAAAGATCACCTGTATTTTCCCCCTAAGGGGGATAAGGATCAAACTCTCCTTCCTCCTGGACCTTCTCAACTGACTGTACACACTTGCTGGCTCTTCCCATGCGATCATATTCTAATTTCTGTTAGAGCAGTGTGGGACTGTTATTTAATTTCTGTTAGAGCAGTGTGGGAATGTTATTTAGTGCTCAAACATGTGCTACCATTAGCCTTCCTTTCTTTGAAACCTTTTCTTTTTTTTTCTTTCTTTTTTTTTTTTGCTGAAGTCACTCATTGTCCTATTTTTTCATGAGTTTGGTATATATGCTCTGACTTTTGGTTTGGAAAACTTTTCATAATTAAGACTCCTTAGGTTCATGATTTTGTCTTCCTAAGAAGTTTCTGGAGTCATCTGATTGGCCCAGTGGCATTGTTTTCCCAGGTCGGGCCCCATAGCTCCTCTTTTGAGGCTTCTCCCATTATCTCAAGTATTTCTTTCTCTTCTCTTGTGTTAGATACCCTGGCTCTTGGATTCCAAGTTCATCTTTCTTTCTTTGTGCTCTGCTGCTGCTGAAACCATATCCTCTAGGGTTGTTCGAGAAAAGCAAATGGGAGGTGAAATTGCTCTAATCTTGCACAACTGGGAAAAGATGCCCTTATTCTCTCTTTCCTGAAGTGAGGATCTGGCTTGCTTTGAAGATTTAGGGGAAATTCTTCTCCTCAGGATTTTCAAGGTCTCTCTTCACTGTCTTGGAGTCTCAAGGGCTACCGGTGAGAAGCCTGCCTCAATGTCTGTGTGGGATTACTTTCTCCTTCCTGGAAATTTAGGAGACTGCTATTCGTCTTTTTGTCTGTAGTATCTTAAAATATTACAATGAAACTTTCTGGCTGTTCTTTTTAAAATCCAGGTCTCACTGGGTGGTGGCAGCGCAGGCCTTTAATCCCAGCATTCCTGAGGGAGGCAGAGGCAGACAGATCTCTGTGACGTCCCTGTGAATTAGAGGTTACTTGGTCTAAAAAGTAGAGTTCCTGGCGGTCAGGGCTACATACAGGAACCCTGTCTCCAAAAACCAAAGATAAACAAATACAAATTAAAAACAAAAAGTAAATATTACAAAAAAATCTAGGTCTTGTTCAGTAATTTACATTGAACTCAAACTTGCAATCCTTCTGCCCCAGCCTCCCAAGTGCTAGGATTACAGGTTTGAGCCACCATTGCTTTGCTTGAAAATTTTGCAGTTTCCATTGTTCCTTACAGAGTTCTCTTTGATTTCAAAATCGTGAAAAAAAAATTATTACATTAAAAAATTTATTTTGTGTGCATGCGTGTTGGCATGTGCACACCACAGGCTTGAACTCAGAGATCCACCTGCCTCTGCTTCCTGAGTGCTGGGATTAAAGATGTGTGCCACCACTGCTCAGCAAATATGTTTGTTTTAAAGTTTTTCCAGGCAAGGTTTCTCTGTATAACGACTCTGATTGTTCTGGAATTAACTCTGTAGCCCTGGCTGTCCTGGAATTACCTCTGTAGACCAGACTGGCCTCAAACTCACAGAGATCCACCTGCCTCTGCCTCTCAAGTGCTGCGATTAAATGTGTGCACCACCACTGGCTTGCGGTTATATTTTTCTTAAAGGTTTCTGTATTCAGAGGGTCTATTCTCTCCCAAGTCCCCCCCCCCCCCGTTTGTCATCCACGTTAGATGTTCAATGCCCATAGGCCGAATGTGACTCAGAATGGTTATGAAGGGGGCCCACAATAAATTGTAAATTTACTAATATTATGAGTTCTTTGGTATTTGTAATTTGGCCATGTGGTTCTTGAGTGTGAACTCTGTTGATCAGGCCAGAATATCAAGCACTAGAAGCTTCCTTTATCTCCAGCTGTCCAAGGATGCCTGGTTGTTGTGCTTACTTAAGAAGCAGGTCCTTGAAAGCCAGAACCAAGGCTCTGTGCAGAGTAGAACGTGCTGCTGTGTCCTCCCTGGCTGCTTGAGCCATTAACCATAGGACTGTCTTTCCCCACGCCAGTATTTTGAAGGCTCTTTCCCCTTGGTCAGGCTTTCTAGAAAAATCTCTTCTAAACTTCCTAGAGAGTTTAAGTCTAACTCCCAGATTCATGAGTGTCTGGTCGGAGCAGAGAGCAGGGTATTTATTTATTTATTTATTTGTTTGTTTGTTTGTTTTGGTTTTTCGAGACAGGGTTTCTCTGTAGCTTTGGAGCCTGTCCTGAAACTAGCTCTTGTAGACCAGGCTGGCCTCGAACTCACAGAGATCCACCTGCCTTTGCCTCCCAAGTGTTGGGATTAAAAGTGTGCACCACCACCTCCCAGCAAGCAGGTTTTCTTTTTAATGTTCAGTGAGTGAGCGTGCACTTGATCCGCATCTGATATGGTCCCCTCACTTTAGCCGTACCTTTGTCTCTTAAGCCCTCTTGCAGGCAAAAAGTCTATTCTCATGCCCACAGGCAGGATGGTGCGCTGCCTGTCTCAGGATAAATATATTAGTTCCCCAGAGAGGATGTGACTGAGTTCTCCAAATTAGGGTGGTTTGCGGTAACAGAAATGAATCAGTCATGCTTTTTACCTGTGTAAAATCCCAGCACCGGGAAACTGAGGCAGGAAGATAGTGAGTTCCCAGCCAGCCTGGGTTACCCTGTAAGAGACCTTGTCTCAAACAACAGCAACAAACAACAGGCACAGCAACAACCCCTCAACAGAAGCCACCACCACCAAATCAAACCAAACACGGAGAATCAGACTGCGGCAGTTCTGGAGGCTGCAACTGGAAGGCGGGGGCACCCGTGAGCCTACTGCTCCCTCTGGTGGTTTGCGGACCACTGTGAGCACGCTCCAACTGCTTCTAGGGAAGAAGGGATTTGATATTCTGAATTCCTCCTCCTCCCGCTGCTGCTCCTCCCCTCTTCTCCTTTGCCACGGAACATGAAGCCTAGAGCTGCTAGCAAGTTCTCGACTACTGAGAACCAGCCCCAGCCCTGCAACTCGCTCTTTCTTCTTTTCTGTATCTTTTTGAGACAGGGGCTTTCTATGTAGGCCAGGCTGGCCTCGAACTCACGGAGATCTGCCTGCCTCTGCCTCCCAAGTGCTGGGATTAATGGTGTGTGCCACCACAACAGGTTCTTCCGTTTATGTATAAAATTAGAATATTTTTTAACTCTTTCTTTTGGCCTTCATTTTCGAGACAGGGTTTCTCTGTGTAACATCCTTGGCTGACCTGGAACTCATTTGTAGACCAGGCTGGCCATGAATTCACCTCTGTCTCTGAAGGGCTAGGATTAGAGGTATGTGCCACCATGTCTGGCCGATTTATTTCTTTTTATCTTATGTATATGGGTGTTTGTTTTGCCTTCTTGCATTCCTGTGCTCCACATGCGTGCGGTGCCCATGGACATCAGAAGACGATGTCAGGTCCCCTGGCACTGGAGTGATAGACCTTGCTTGGCTGCCATGTGGGTGCTGAGAAGCAAATCCGGGTCCTTTACCTGCTGAACCATCTCTCTGGTCCCCAAACTACAACTTTTAAAAAGTGATTTATTTTAGTGCTGGCCGTGGTGGCAGGCTTATCTCTGTGCGCCAGGACAACCAGGGTTACGCAGAGAGAGCCTGTCTCAAGAAATAAAAAAAATGGTTTGTATTAAATAATTTGTATGTGTGTGTCTGCGTGGGGGTGTGTGTACATGAGTGCGGATGTGTGAGGGAGCCAGAGATGGTGTCAGATCCACCTGCAGCTGGAACCGCAGATGGTTGTGAGCCTCGTGACAGGAGTGTCAATTCAGGTCCTCTGGAAGAGGGGCACATGCTCTTAATCACTGAACCACTTCTCCAGCCCCTAAAATACAAGATGTTTAAAAATTAAAATGTAAGGTTAGTATACCAAGTCATGGGAATCACTGTGGCATTTTCTGGTTGACTTCTGCTTTCACATCACATGAGTTTCCTCACCCTCTCCTGACTCCATCGCCACTATTTGCATATTTGTTGCTCATTAGTATTTCTTTCATTCTTTTTTTCCTTCTCTTTTCTTATCTCTTTCTCCCTCCCTCCCTCCTTCCTTCCTTTCTTTTTGTTTTTTTTGTTTTGTTTTTTTAAATATTTATTTACTTATTTATTTATTATGTAATACAATATTCTGTCTGTGTGTATGCTGCAGGCCAGAAGAGGAGACCCCATTACAGATGGTTGTGAGCCATCATGTGGTTGCTGGGAATTGAACTCAGGACCTTTGGAAGAGCAGGCAATGCTCTTAACCTCTGAGTCATCTCTCCAGCCCCTCTTTTTGTTTTTTTATAGAAGGGTTTCTCTGTGTGACAGCTCTGGTTGTCCTAAACTCACTTTGTAGACCAGGCTGGCCTCGAACTCACTGAGATCCGCCTGACTTTGCCTCCCGAGTGCTGGGGTTAAAGGCATGAGCCACCACTGCCCAGTTTGCGCTCTCTCTCTCTCTCTCTCTCTCTCTCTCTCTCTCTCTCTCTCTCTTTCTATAACTGTTGGCTAACTATATTAGTTCATTTACTACTTGTTTGATTTTGACTTTTTGGTGTTTAAGTTAAAATTCTATTTTTTTATTAGTGTGTGTGATTCGTGCGTGTGTGCATACGTGTGAGTGTAATGTGTGCATTCCCATGTAGGTGTGGCCATACCATGGTGCATGTGTGGAGGTTAAAGGCTAATTATCAGGAGTCAGTTCTCGGATTCTGGGGTTCAAATTCAGGTTGTAGGTTTCTGTGGCAAGTGTTTTACACCCTGATTTATCTTGCCAACCTGATACTTGATTTTTTTAAGAGTTCTTCATGTGTTTGGCATATCAATTCACTGGTAGCTCATTGGCAAAGATATTTTTCCCAGTCTATAGACTTTGTCTTTTCTCTGCTGAGTTTTTTCTTTGCTGAAACTTGTTCGCTTTGTGTAATCCCATTTGTCAGTTGTAGGGATTATTCCTTGCCTGTGCTTGTATTTTAAAGTGTTTAACATGTTTTCCTCTGGTAGTTTCAAGATTTCGAATTTTACATTTAAGATCTATGATCCATTTGAATTGATTTTTGTGAAGGATGAGAGATAGAGACCCAATTTCATTTTTCTATGTGTGGACATTCAACTTTCTTGGCATCATTTGTTGAAGATGCTGGGTGTTCTGTTTCTTTTCTTTAACTGAATGAGTGATTTTTGACACTTGTCAAAATAAAGCATCTGGACCTGTTTGTGTTTATCTCTATTCTATCTTATCCTCTATTCTAGTCCATTTGTTTACATGTCTGTTTTTATCACTATGACTTTGGAGTATGGCGTAAGGTCAGATACAGTGGACACCTCCAGAATTAACTGTTCTACTTAAGATTCTTCAGCTATAGAGAGTCTTTTGTGCTTCCATTTGAATCTTAGCATTATTTTTAGTTCTGTGAAAATGTCACTGGAATTTTGATAGGGTTTGTGTTAGATCTTGAATTGCCTTTGGTAAAATAGTCATTTAGAAAGTATTAATTCATGGGAAGTCTTTTCCATCTTCTAGTGTCTTCTTTAATTTTTTTTGTTCAGTATCTTAAAATTTCTTTTTAGAGGTCTTTTACTTCCTTGATTAGATTCATTATTAGATATTTTTGAAGTGATTGCAAATGGATTCTTTTTCTAAATTTTTTTCATGGAAACTTCATTGTTAGCACACAGAAAAGCTACTGTCCTTTTGGAGACTGGCATCTTACTATGTAGTATGTAGGCCTGGCTCATCTGGAGCTTGCCATGTCCATCAGGCTGGCCTTAAACTCACAGATTTACCCATCTTTGTCTCCTGAATGCTGGAATTAAAGTCATGTGCCACGACACTGACCTAAAGCTACTTATTTTTGTGTGCTGATTTTGTATCCTGCTATTTTGCTGAAAGTGCATCATATCTGTTTTTTTTTGGGGGGTGGAGTCTTTGGGATATTTTAAATTTGTGATTATGTCTAATGCAAATAAGAAAAATAATTCAACTTCTTCCTTTCCTACTTGTATCCCTTTTACTTCTCTATATTTTTTAAACTAATTGCTCTGACTAAGACTTCGAGCACAATACACCCAATTTATCATTCTTGGGATTATTTCCTGTGCCATTGAAATCCTGTTCAGAAAGATCTTGTCTCTAGCATATCTTGAAATGTTTTGCTTAAAGTTTCCTGACTCCAAAAAAGATGAAAAATTATTTTAGATATTCCAGGAAGACGAACCCAAAACCCCAAAACTAGATAAAGTAGGCTTTATTCATATTTAATTCTGAAATTATATATGTATTTAACCACACCCTCAAATAGCATAAAGGAAAACCAACAGAATGTGTCAGTCAGCTTTCTGTCTCTGTAATAAGTGCCCACTGTAACCAACTGATCAAGACAGAGTTTATTTTAGAAATGTCTGTCTACTGTTGATTATCCCACTTGTTTGGGGCCTTTGGTGGCATATCTCGGCAAAAGATCATAGTGAAATAAAACTAAATCACCTCATGGTCTAGAAAAGAGACAAAGAAGGAGCCAGAGGTCACACCATTTCTATTAAGCCACCCACCAAATGACCTGAAGACCTCTCCCTAGGCCCCACCTGACAGTTGGGAGGCTTAGGCAGGAGGGTCAGAAGGCTACATAGTGAGTTCTAATTCAGTCTCATCTGGTGCGGGAGAATTGTCTGTATTCTGTCAATCATGTATTTTAATAAAACACTGATTGGCCAGGTAGGAAGTATAGGCGGGTCAACCAGACAGGAAGTAGAGGCGGGGCAATGAGAATAGGAGAAGGCAAGGGAGGAGGAAGCTCCCTCCGCCACTCCTGTGCAGACCACCTGGAGAGGCAGGATGTAACCTGCCCAGCTTAAAAAGGTACCAAGCCATATGGCTAACATAGATCAGAATAATGGGTTAATATAAGCTATAAGAGTTAACAAGAAGCCTGAGCTAATGGGCCAATCAGTTTATAACCTAATGTAGACTATGTGTGATTTTCTTTGGGACTTGCTGGTTGTGGGATACTGGGCAGGACAGAAACCCCAATAAGCCGGCTCTCATGTTACACTCATCTACATTAGGTACCATTTGAAAACTCCAAGAATGAGCTGGAGAGATGGCTCAGTCGTTAAGAGCATGTACTACTCTTTTTTTTTTTTTTTGGACAGGATTTCTCTGTGTAACAGCCCTAGTTGTCCTAGAACTCACTCTGTAGACCAGGCTGGCCTAGAACTCACAGAGATCCGCCTGCCTCTGCCTCTGGAGTGCTGGGGTTAAAAGTGTGCGCCACCACTGCCCTGGTACATGTACTGCTCTTGCAGAGGATATTACTCAGCTTCTAGCACCCGGGTCAGGAGGTTTGCAACTGCCTGCAACTCTAGCTCTAAGGGCATCCATCTCCTTCTTCTGGGCTCACCTCTGTACACTCACTTGCACAGACAGACACATAAAAAACACGAAACTAAACACCCACATTCCCAAAACAGGGCCTGGAGGGATGGCTCAGTGGGTAAGAACACTTACTGTGCCTCTAGAAGAACTGAATAGGGTTTCTAGACCCAAGTCTGGAGGCTCACAGCTGCCTTTTAATTTCCAGTCTTTCAGGATTTGATGCCCTTTTCTTGTCTCTGTAGGAACCACACACACACATACAATCCCCCCCCCACATACACACATAATTAAAAAGAAAAAAATATTAAACCCCTAAACAAAACAACAAAAAAACTAAAACAAGCCGGGCAGTGGTGGTGCACTCCTTTAATCCCAGCCCTCAGGAGGCAGAGGCAGGTGGATCTCCGTGAGTTCGAGACCAGCCTGGTCTACAAGAGCTAGTTCCAGGACAGGCTCCAAAGCTACAGAGAAAACAAAAATAAGTTTCAAAAAAAAAATATGGGGGTGGAGAGATGACTCAGTGGGGTAAATGCTTGCTGTGGAAAAGCCTTAGGCACGGCTGGAAATCTCTGTAATCCTAGCACAGTGTGTGTGTGTGTGTGTGTGTGTGTGTGTGTGTGTGTGTAGGTGGAGGGACGGCGTTCTCTGGCCAGCCAGTGCCCTCAAATGATGAGCTCTAGGTTGAGTGACAAAACCCTCTCTCAAAAAACTCAGATGGAGAAAGACTTGTGATATCAACCTCTCCTCCACACACAGGCACACACATGCGCACACACACAGGAGCATGTCCGCATGCACACTGAAAGGACTGGAGGTTCTCAGCGCAGATGAGATCTATTTGTCCCAGAGGGACAGAGGGCAAGGAATAAGAGACAAGGACAGGAGACAGAGGATGAGGGAGAAAGAGAAAGGAACAAGGGGAATGGGGAAAGGATGTTTGCCGCCGAGGGTCAAAGGGCTGGGAGGAGACAGATGTAGCCCATAGGCGGAGGGCAGTTTGTTTATTTTTTAAAATTCTGTTATTTGTTTATTTTAGTTTTTATATCCCGCCTGCAGTATCCCCTCCTTTCTCTCCTTCCAGTCCCTCCCCCTCCTCCCCTCCTCCCCCCTCCCTCCCAACTCCACTCACTCCTGTTTCTCAAACAGCAGTTTATGAAGGGAAAAGGAGAAACCCCATGTTAGGATGAGGTGGTTCATTTTGATTTGACATGTTCACTAGGGTAGCCAAAAGAGGGCTTTTGCTTGTTGAACTTTATTACTTTGATAGCTGGACCTTGGTGTAGCACAAATTCTAATTATTCTTAATACGAACCCGGAGTCAGATATTAGGGGAGTGAAAGCTGGGAGATCAGAGAAGCAGTGCAGCCAGCCACTAGAGAGACCTTTGACCTCTACCAGTGCTCAGACCAAAAGGGCGATCCTGTCCTCAGACTTACTGACTACTTCAGACTGCACCTCAGGCTGCATCCTCAGACTGCACTGAGCCCCTGTTTCCTCCTGCCTTATATTCCTCTCCACCCAGCCATATCCCTTCCTGTCTCCACCTCCCCAGTGCTGGGATTAAAAGTGTGGGATCCCAAGTGCTGGGATCACCTTTCCGTGCGCTCCATTTCCCTTATAGACTTTTCAATTTTCTGTAACCCAGGGTGGCCTTGAACTAGTAGAAATCCTTCCGCCTCTGTCTCCTGAATTCTGGGATTAAAGGTGTGTGCTACCACTGCCTGGCTTCTGGTGGCTTAGCTCTGCACTCTGATCTTCAGGCAAGCTTTATTTGTTAGATCGCAAGCGAAGTATCACTACAATAATTTATACAATAAAATACCAATACAGGCACTCACACGGATAGAAAGGTACAGGGAAGTGAAAGCAGCCATTGCCGAGACTGGACTGTGTGCAGCTCTGCTTTGTAAAGGGTTTCTATGATGCGGCTACAATGGCGTGTGCTCTGGACAGGCAGAAGTTACAGCTAACGAAATAGGAGAAATGGGCTCTTTGAAGCATAAAGAGTGTGGCCTCTGTCCTGTTTCTCGTCTTTCTATGTGACAGCTTCCTTAGCTTTGCTATTGCAGGTACTGTGGCTGGATTGAATCTCGTATGCATTTGATCAGATGAGAGGCTGCTTCCTAAGTTAATGAATGAGTCTATGCGGGATTCAGGAGGACAAATAGCTGTGTTTTATTTGATCAGTGTCAGGACAAATTCTAAAGAGAAGAGGCTATACTTCTTTTGTGGATATCAAATGAGGCTATTTATTAATATTAAAAATACATGTTTATGTTAAATATGCTCTCGTGTGAATCATATACATTTCTTCCAATATTTATAATTTAAAAGAGTATTTTAATAGAGAATGAGATCTTTGCCATGCCTGAGAAGCTTTAGCAATCAACCTGTGCATTTTAAATCCCAAGCAAAGTAAAATATTCTATTTTAAGAGTTCAATAAACAACTACATTCAGTTTAGCTATTGCAGTCTCTAGTAATATTTGATATGATTCAGTAGCTTGGATCACAGACGAAATCAATAATTTGCTCGTATCAGGAAGGCAAATTTGTCAATTCAAAATGAAATGGAGAAATATTGCTCAAAATAGTGTTTATATTTGAAAACTATCCAAAGCAGATGCTACATTGTGTCCCAGATGCTTGCAGTGCTCAGTAATGATTAGGTATGCTGTGTCATGCCTACTGTCATAACAGATCTATTATCATTTTATTATAATTCAGAATAGGTCATTCCATAACCATTCCGTAAAAACAACGGTAATGGAGGCTGACTCAAGATTAGCCCTTGACATACATGGATCTAATCTACATGGGAAGTAGAAAAAGACAAGATCTCCTGAGTAAATTGGGAGCATGGGAACCTTGTGGGAGGATTGAAGGGGAGGGGGAGAGGCAGGGAAGAGAGCAGGGAAAAATGTAGAGTGCAATAAAAATCAATAATAAAAAAGATTAGCCCTTTATTCTGTGAATTCAAATATTTGTGGTAAGCATGACCTGTTCAATTATTTGTAATGAAAAAAATCAACGTTGAATCAAACACTTAGGCATTAATTTGCTTCTCATTTCTTGGACAAAACTGTATATTGCTAGTTTCAGGATCTCTAATGGAAGTAATCAATTCAGGTTAAAAATCATTCCCACCTATGATAATACAAAGGAGCTTCCAAATATATCAGCCATCTGGTTAAGAAAGCATACCAAAGACTTTTTTCTACTTGGGCTGTTCTTTATTTATAGAGAGCCAACGACATTGTCAAACAACTGTGACTTTCGGTCCACTAGTGTTTCAAAACAATGAAGACTGTTTAACATACAGGTCTTGATACCAGGCAAATAGTTCCCTTTCTTCTTCTTCCAGTTGGGTGTCTGTTGGGGGCTCTTCAATTGCCACAATTTCAAAAGATGGGGTGGAGAAGATGATCCTCCTCGTCTTCTCTTCTGACCTGTCTGACTGTGCTTCCTGGGTGGAATTACAAATAAAAGCAGACTGTTTCACATTTGGCTTTCACTACTTTGTATTTTTATTATCTATTTTTTACGTAGCTTCACTCTCCACAAATTTTTAGCAGAATTAAGAATATTTTCACGTATTTATTTAATACGTGTGAACGTGAAAACACACAAGTGCCATGGCACAAGTGTGAAGACCAGAGGCAACTTTTTGGGAGTTGGTTCTCTCCTTCCATCATGTGGAGTCTGGGCTCGAACTCGGGTTATTAGCTTCGGTAGCAAGTGCCTTTAGTTGCTCAGTATCTTGCCAGCCCGTCAAACTTTTTAAAAATCATACAGCAGTGAATCAAAACATGTTCATTATAAATATCCCTTCGATGAGGAAGTATAGAGGCAGATTTTATATAGCATAGCTTTTTTATGGTTAAAGAGAACCTCTCTAGCCTATAGCTCCAGCTACTCAGGAGGCTAAAGCAAGACTATCACTCGAACTCAGAAGGAGAGGCCATCTTGGACAACACAGAAAGACCCCATGTCTCAAAAATGTCAGAGGTAGGGAGAGAGGTAGGTGTATAGCGCCTGTGAAGCTCTGCTTTAGTTTTGAGCACACACATCACATGGCTCTCATTCTGAGAAAAGCACCCGCAGAGACACACTGGATCGAACCCATGGGACAATAAGTCACTCTTTGCTTAATAAGTCACACTTTTGCCAGCTTTTGCCGATGTGGAGTTCAAACAGCAGGTGCTTAATAGAATAGTTACCAATATTGTGCGAGAATTCTTTTTGGAAAAAAAAAAACCTTTAACCTTCGTTTTTATTTAACGTGTCTGGTGTCTGGGTGTTTTGTCTGCACGTGTGTCTGTGTACCATGTGCCTGCAGTGACCTTGGAGACCAGAGGGGGCATCGGATCCCCTGGAACTGCAGTCAAAGATAGCTGTGAACCACAGTGTGGGACTGGGAATTGAACCAGAGTCCTGTGGAAGAGAACATCAGTACTCTTGAGTGCTGAGCCATCTCTCCAGGTTGCTTCTCCAGCTTTTTTTTCTCCTGTTTTGAAATGGTCTTGCTATGCAGCTCAGGCTGGCTTTGAGCTCAGTAATATAATCCAGCTGGCCTTGAACTCAGGATCTCCCTGCCTCTGCTTCCCCAGGACTAGAAAGTGTGTGCTACCATGCATGGATATTTAAGAGCCAAAAATGCGACTGGGTGTGGTAGTCATGCTTTTCATCTCTGCTCTCAGGAGGCAGAGGCAAGTGGATCTCCGTGAGTTCGAAGCCAGCCTGTTTTATACAGACTTCAGGGCAGCCAGGGATACACAGTCAAACAAACAAACAAACAAAAACAAACAAACATATAATAAAAGAAAACGGGTGTTACCAGAGAGTAGCTTCCCACTACCCAGGTATTGGTATGCCAAAGGTGTTTCAGCCTTGAACTTGCATTTCTTTGTGTAAATAAAGTTACGTCTAGGCAGTTTGAAAGTTGTCCAAGCTAGCGAGTGAGTTCCCTGCTAGTTAAGCTTGAGTTACCTTGGAGGAAGCCTTCTCTTCTTTAGCTGCCATATAGGCTTTTCTCATTCTTTCAACCTTCTTTTGTGCCTGCTTGGATCGACGGCCCAGATGTTTCGCTTTACCTTGCTCTTCCCAAGGCTGGTAAAAAGGCCGGACAGTTGTAATGCTTGGAAACCTAGAAGACATTTGAATTAGAGACAGAAAAAAACAAAAAAATAATAAAAGAACACAAAGCTCCAGGTAGCCCCAGTGGTAACTCTTGCTAACACACAGTCTAGGTGGCTTTCGTTTCGGTGGTACTGCCCTAACCCTCAGCAGGTCCCAAAGAAACTGCTCCGACTCAATTCCTGCTCTTGGGGGTTTGCTTCTGGGAGATCCCAGACTAGGACTTTTTCCAAAGATGCTCTTATGAAAATATTTTTCTTCTTCAGTTGATTTAAAATTTGGCTAGCTGTCTGGCTTCCAAATGACTCATTCTTGGATAATCAGTAGCATGAATCCAAATAGCAGGGAGATCAAGGTTATATATGGCAGTGAGGAAAATGACATCATTTATTTGACCTTGGTGGTAATAGGGTTAAGTTCTATATTCAATGCTCATATGCATGAGCTAGAGAAAATCTATTTCATGATGACAGACTGCGTCTTGAGCCAGGCTATCTGTCTGGAAAGCGCACAGCCTTGACTGTAAAATAAAGGAGCTAAATTACATTGTTGGGCCAACACCTTTCATCTCTGCTCTCGAGAGTCCCCAGTGTGTTTCCTTGCCAGTGTCTTCTTTGTGGTCTAAAGGACCATTTCTCATTGCAAGTATATGTGTGAAGACATATTGCCAACAAGTCCCCTTCAGCCTTAGCATTGCTTTCTCTTTCTTAAGAAAGACAGATTAACTTGTAAATAAGCTGGGCCGGGTGAGTCTTAGTAATGGACATTAAAAGCAATCTGATTGGAATAATAACGTTCTGTCCCCGTCGTTTCAGATCCTAATACATATATTTTGTTACAACATGGTTGTCCAAAATATGAATTGGTTTGCATGTTATTGGTAAGGAAGGGAATAATGCCATTGCAATTTATATACAATTGATCCTAGGCAATGGGAGCCAGGAGAGTGAAAGTCCAATTCGAGCTTTCTTTTCTTTTCTTTTTTTTAATTTTGTTTTTTCGAGACAGGGTTTCTCTGTAGCTTTGGAGTCTGTCCTGGAACTAGCTCTTATAGACCAGCCTGGCCTCGAACTCACAGAGATCCGCCTGCCTCTGCCTCCTGAGTGCTGGGATTAAAGGCGTGAGCCACCACTGCCCGGCCAATTCGAGTTTTCAACAGGAAGGAAAACGCCTTCAGCTCTGTGCTGCACGGACAGTGCGAGCCTTTTTGGCTGTACTTAGAAAAACAAAATATCAACAGTTGCATGCAGGCCCCCCTCCCCAGAGAGGCACACTTAGCCCTTGACTCACGCTACTGTGACCCACCACTTCCTGACCTAGGATGGCTCCCAGGCTGTATCACGTTTTATGTTCTCTTGAAAGCGAGCCATGTTGGCCTGGGGCTTCTCTTCCAGCAGCAGCGGCGGCAGCAGCAGCAGCAGCAGTAGCAGCCGCGGCGGCGGCAGCAGCTCCGTGTGTACCGCCTGCTCCAGTGACAGTCACCAGCAGCTCCTTACCACTTCACTGCCTTCACATTTGCTGGGGCATCCCGAGGCGCCCGCCTGGTGGCACAAGTCACCACCTCAGGACCAACTGGCCTTTCTGTTAGTGTTCTGCTTACAAAACTGCATGCGTTTGGGACCATCTTCCCCAACTCAAGCTTTCCCATGTGCCCCGTGGTTCTCTTTCGTCTACTGTGTCTCAGAAAGGGAACATTTTCAGGAATGCTTTCAGTGCTGTAACCTCAAGAAAAATGGTCTCTTACCTAACTTTAGAAACAATCTCTAGCTGGTGCTGACGCATCTCTTCTGTTTCTGGCTTCTGCACCAAATATTTCATTTCTTTTTGTAAACGGTTCGAGATTACTCCGGACTCCGCATAATCAACAATGTCATACATCATCATTGTTTTGGGAATGCTTCCGAGGTTTAATTTTCGCCAGTGGTTATTCTTGCCACCAGATGATGCGGGGGTCTCATCCAGAAGACTGCAGTACTACATGGGGAAAAATGCAGAATGCGCAGTGGTTAGGGCTCATCTCCAAACTCTGCCGACAGCTCTCTCCTATGGCTTTCATCCCAGCTGGATGTTTCCGATATCTGTGTGCACCTTAACTCCCTTACTGGAAGGCAGGACCCGTGCCGTGAAGTTTCCGTTCCCACAACCCCACGTTCTCTAAATGTTTACCTAATGCAGCAACACACTATTTTAGAAATGACAAGCGAATCTCTGGTGCTAAGTGGAGAATTTCATCATC